>NW_014569107.1:0-6045 GCF_000743755.1 Blastocystis sp. subtype 4
AATCGATACCAATCACATTTCCAAGACTCTCGTCCTCAGCCAAAGCAACGGCTGCAAGAGCAATTAAAGCAATCACAATCTTTCGCATTTTTCAATTCAATTCAATAGATGAAAGAAAATCTGATTTGATAAACAACATCATCGAACATGACCCAATTAGTACTCAAATTCTACTTGAATTGGACCCTATTTGGGTTGAAACAACCTCTTTGAATAATAGAATTAGGCGCATTTTTAATAATGGGTCTAGAATGGTCATTTGTCTTTCCCTTTCTAGAAAGGTAATTCTACGAATAACACTCAAATATTGAAATATTCGCTAGCGTTGTTTGTATTTGGTAGCTCTAGGATGATCTCAACTCTTTAGTATCCCAAATACTTCATTGGATAATCCGTATAGAGGATATAACTATCGTCTTCCATGTGGAAGGATAAAGAAATGATTCTTGTTCAGTGGTCTATTGATAATCATAAGGCCGAATCTTTTCTTAGTAATTGTTATTATTTAGATGAAGTGTTACTATTATACTCAGGAGTTTGATATTGATTTGGATCCGGGCGTTGGAGTAGAGAAGCTGATTGATACAATTGCTCAGCAACTACAGAAGCCCAAAGATACTATTATTGTTTGCAATGAGAAGAACAGTTATGTTACATCTGAAAATATTACTGATCTTAGCTCAGATTCGCCAATTGTCATTTATGATGCCGGTCGCGGCCTTAGTAGTGGAATGAACAAGGAGGGAATGTGTACAAATCCAAAGTGTACTTATTTCAATCGATATGTTGTGGAGAATGTTGGCTTTCCTTCTAGTGAACGTGTGCGTCATGAATGTACATTCTGTTGTCCCTATTGTGGTGCTGAGATAGAAGTAACGTCGGTGATCATGAAGGATTGTCATTACTACTTCTACACGATTTCTGGCCACAGTTCTCCCAAGGCAACCAATGTGATTCATGTATCTTCGCTAAAACCCATTATCTACGATATCTCGACTCTGTCGAATACAGAAGAATATGATTTTGATGTACAAAAGCAGAATGAATATGTCTGTACGATATGTAACAAGTTGATTACCGAAGATATGGATTGTGAGCGTGTTCGAAGAAAGTCTCATTGTGAGTCTTGCGGCTAATAATCTGTTTGCAGCTGTTTGAATTCCACAAACACGATCTTATATGGTATATTTCAAAAGATTCACATCATAGTACAACTGAAGAAGGACGTCATGCAAACACTCGACGCACACCAGAAAGTTGGCAAAGTGGACTTTCTTCCAACACTGCTGATAAACGGGTGGATTCAGAGTATCGTCAATACTAGGACATTCGGGAGGGAGAGGATAGGAAAAGTTGTTCATAGGTCTGTACAAGAGTTGAGCCTGATTTGATAAAAGATTGTACCAATTATCACGGAAATTGGGAGGCCGAAGCTCAATATAAGCAGAATGAGGAAGAAGGAACATGATTGTCGCCACAGCAGCACCATGGACGGAGAGAAGAATGTCAGTTTGCATTGTGTACAGAACCTGTTCCTTCATTGAAAACTTGTGGATTTGTAGGGAACGATACGAAAACAGATTGGCTTCATCCTTGATCATGGTCTCCATTGCAGCCACATTCAGAAGATTACGGCCATCACGGAACTTTCCTCTGGGAAGATAAAGAACTGATAGTTTAGATGAAGAACGGTTATAACAGTCTTCAGGATGCAAGTCATACATCTTGTATACAGCAGCTCGAAATGAATCTGCTTCATAAGGACGAGGATAGTATCCCCCCATACCTTGATGTCCTACATGTCCACTCATACCCTACATATTAATGGGCCTCCTTACACATACAAGAGAGTCAAAACAAAGACGTTTCTTTCCTCCTGCTAATTTCATCATATCTTCCTTAGTATGGATGATGATCGCATTCGCATCATCGGGATGGGTCAATGCTAATGCACGAAGGACTTCTTTTGTCCAACTAATTTCTCTTGACGATACAAACAGAGGTAGGAACACGTCGCGCATCTATAATCAACAGATCCTAGTAGAATTACAGGAGGTAAATCATTCATGGAATGGAGATGGTGATTGATGATAATGGCATTCTGAGCAAAGTGAGAAGTATGTTTTAACCAACCAGGAATGATCATCCAACTGCCATTCCCTCTAAAGACTGGATAGTCGGAATTATTCACCGGAAAAGGAAAATCCGAATAGCGGAATCCCCATCGATACTGAAACTGCGGAAGTCGATTTGATAGAGGATGTGGGTCTCCAGGTGCAGCGAATACATCAATCATTGCTGTTCCGAAGTTGAAACACATGTGAGTACCATACGCCCAAGAAACTCCTCCATGATTGTTGACAGAATGATGAGTATAAGGAGTTCTACACTAAAGCCATTGCAAAAAATGTACGGATCTGACACTGCAACTTTTGCAGCCAAGGGTGGTAGTTCATCATGGTAATTGTCACTGTAACACTTCTGAACACGATAAAATTGATCTTTCCATGACGGTAAATAAAAGAGTAAAGGGTCTGAATAGCAGTTATTGTTGGAATAGACTGGATCCGAGAAATTCGTTAATCGAAATAGAGCAACAGATTCACTTCTAGACGCTGGTTTACACAAGTTTCCGTCATCATTTCCCAGTTCAACTTGAAAACTAGAGGATCGATTACTCAATCTACGATCAACTGAATATCAACGTGAATACAAAGAATATGATGCATGAAGTAAGTTTATCTGAACAGACAGAAAGACCCAGCCAATAATGAGTCCGAGTAGAAATGACAGATATTTCATGTTCAGACAAAACTAACTAGAATTCCCACTCTCTTCGAACTAGACAACGAAAACAAATGAATCATAACAAAAGACATGAGGTAATTCAATTCTGTAAGGGGAATCCGAGGGTTTCTTCCACAAATATCCCCTGGGTCTTTTTTTCTTGAATATGGCTTTACAGAGCACTATTTGTGGGGATTAATGGTTTATCTATTATCTCAACAGATATTGGGTTTTATCGCTTGTTTTCTTGAAACTATATGGCTTCTTTGTGAATAAATACACCTGACATTTCTATTGAGTGTAGATTTTCATGCACTGAGATCTTAGTTGAATTCAGTATTCCAACAGATATGGTTAAAGTTGTTACACCTTAATTATCCAATCAGCATCAAGTGACATAATTCGGGAATTCCCGTGATAGGCCGTATTTGATTCGATGTACTCGAATGACCTATTAATAAAAGGACTACTTATACACATGGTTAAGTCTACTCAAGGTAATTCTGTGATCTGAATAGAACAATTAAAATGAATAGGGGCTTATTCTAACCAGTTGTTTAGCTGCTGCTGCTGCTAAGAAGGTTCAGCGTGTTCAGAAGAAGAGAATTGGTCAAATCCACACCAAAACGCACTTCTTCCGCCCTCACACTCTGGAGCTTGCTCGTAAGCCCAAGTATGAGCGTAAGTCTGTGGCCAAGGAGAACACCTGTTGTCACTGAATCTGCTATGAAGAAGATCGAGGTACAAATGTAAATAGAGCATCTAATCATGTAGTCTGAGAACATCCTCTCCTTCTTTGTCGATCTCCGTGCTAACAAGAAGCAGATCCGCAATGCCATCAACAAGCTCTACGGAGTGAAGTGCCAGAAGGTCAACACTGTGATCACTGCTCTCGGTTTCAAGAAGGCTTTTGTTCGTCTTTCTGGAGATTCGGAGGCTATGGACGTTGCTAACAAGATTGGTATCTTCTAAGCTTGGTGTTATAAATTTGTCCTTATTAGATTGTTTCTTGACTATTCTGGAGGCGATCACAAATACTGATTCCTTTCACCAAGTCGCGTCCTTAGCAACATCACTTATTAAAAAACACGGAAAACAGCAACATTAAATGACTTGGCTGAACCTTTTTGTGAATACGGATGACGTCCTAAAGGAAGTGGATGAGAGATCTCCTTAATCTCTTTTCGTTTGGGTGCAATCATTTCTAACTTCCGACGCTCTTTAATTGAATATGCGAGAATAATAAGGATAATAATAACAATTACGCAAACAATGCAAACAATAATCCCCATCATCCCATCCGCCGATACACACACTACAGATCAATTTACAGTTTCTCGAATACTAGAACGAGATGACACGTCAAGAAACAACGTCTTGTTTCCATCGGCAATCACCATTTGATTGGTAGCTATTCATCAATATGATCTGTAGGACCTACTGAAGGTGAACTTCTTAATAGACACTCGGTTCAATGTCCACTCTGTAATATTAGGCAGGTGCGAGTCAGAACAAGTATAATTACTACGAATGATTCCACCGATCTAATCCAACTAGATGCTATAGTGATCCTCCTCATTCATTCCAGGACACATCGAGAGACCCATCTTTGTTAGAAAATATGTTCCGTTCATCAGTTCGTAAGTGAACATGGCGCCATCAACAGAACGGATAACATAAAACAATGACACAGTCATCAAAAGGGATTCTGATCTGCATCTTGGTGATGAAAATACTTCATATCGCTGCTCGAAGATTTCATTGGGCTTACTCTCGATCTTCAAAAACGTATAACTGTGATTGACAGCTATGCTAGTTAACTGGATTCAGAATTACAAGACGATTCTTCATTAACACACAAGGCATACTCTCCACATCCTACAATAAATAGCGCAAATAACATCTTACGGATTGTCATTTCACTTGATAACGGTGGAGACATCATTTTGATATGCCATAATGTGTCCGGAGGTACAGTTCCTTCAGATCGCATTGGATTCAGGGACTCTATAGTAGTCCAAAGCAGAAGATAAAGAAGAAAACACATTAAGATATCTTTCGGAACAAAGAAAATCGGTACTTATTTTGACATGCAATCAACCATTGACACAAGTTTTGGCTCACGTACATAGGTTCATGAACAAACAACACACATATTTATGGTATAGGGGTTCCGATTTAGGGGAATCGGACTTGAAATGTACTTTACTGGCTTTTGACGAATCGGGATGACTTGTCGCTTGATCCACTCAGTACTAGACTTCAAATGTTGAATAAGATAATATATCATGATAGAAAGAATAATACAAAAGAAAATACAAAAAACGATAATCAAAATCAGGTTGGTTATCCAAGACGAAGAACAACCTTCCTCACTTATCAAATCCATCTTCAACTCAGAGATATACTCAGATCGGTATGTCAATGTTGTAGTCACTATCCATCAAACTGCGATTCCAAGCATACTATAGGAAACAGAGGCTGAGAAGTTCCTGTCCAAAAGCATAGAATCAAAATAATTGCGAAGGTCGTCATAAGGAATGCAATCAGTACTGCAACTCACCATCAGCCAACAATCCTACGATAAAGGATACGAGATTCCAATATCATATTTACAATCGGTACTGTTCAGATGATAGAGAAAAGAACCATGATCAAAACGATACGTAAAAGAAGAATGAGAATAATTGAACAATGAAAACACCAGTTCATACGAAACTACTCGCGATGCATTCATACAATTTGCACCATCATACACGTCAATTGTCTGAGTATAATTACTGCAGTGACAAGTCACATAATCGAAAAACTGGAAGGAAAAAAGCAATGCTACAAATGATCACAATATCAAATAGTCACAATAGAGATGGTGATTCACGCAAGTTGAGTAAATGCCGCAATCTACAATTAACCCAATCTTTAGAATATACGAATGTTGGTTATTGTGTCTGATGGTAGAACATCTCCAGCACTGATTACCTCTGAAGTAGATAATGACAACAGACCCAAGAGAAGGCATACCAGGATCCCCACTCTGTACATTAAAGAATACAGAACAGTGGAGAATGACTGCATAGACGAGTAAGCATGAATCCTATTATGGGATGTTCGTTACGTAGTCCGACCGAAAATGCCCAATAACCCGAATTGTTGGTTTGTCACAATTGTGGTAAGTGTTGATTGTTTGATTGTGTATACCATGCTAACAGTTGCTTAGTGGTAATTCAAGACACTCAACGTGCAATGAAGACTCAGATG
>NW_014569106.1:0-6015 GCF_000743755.1 Blastocystis sp. subtype 4
GAAGAGAAGACAATTGATGAATGAAAGGACAAAGGCTCGACGTACTCACTAGTGTCAATAATCTCATTAATGCGTTTGTTTGTTTGTGTAATGAAATGAATAGCTTAATAAGGGAATGAATGAAAGAAAGAATAGGTCTTCCATAGCTCAGTTGGTTAGAGCGTGCGGCTGTTAACCGCAAGGTCGACGGTTCAAGCCCGTCTGGGAGAGTTTCTTTTTCCCATTATCATTATTAGAATGCTTCATTTTCGCTAAACAAACACAATACTCTTTAATCGCATTGTACACATAATCCACAATCGCAGTTACATCTCCAAAGAACTTTGATTTGAGATCCTACATTTCAGACACCTCTAAAGGAGCTACAACAAGAGTTGGGACCTGAGGACCTTCCACACTATCAATCTTAAACATGCCAAAGGTCTGCTTATCAATTCCATACAATTCTCCTACATTGGGGTAGATGGCAGGAATGGTAATCTTAACAACAGTTCCATTAGTGAAGGTCAATATTAAATGAATATCATCCTCAGTAGTAATGGTAGCCTTGTCAGCAAGAGAGTCAATTTCTTTGTGAAGTCTCATTCTTGCATACAAAGCGTAGATAGTTTGATGAGCCTATTGTAGTAGAAATCAACTAAGAAATACCAGAAGTTGAATGTCATTTCTCTTGATGGAATAATCAATGGCTTCCTGGAAACAAGGATATGATGGGTCAATCGTAGCTGACACAATCGAATAACGATTAGCAGCATCTGCATGGACGTTTACAGTCACAATGTAACCTTCCTTCATTCGCAATTCTAGTACATCTCCTTTGAGTGAAATGCTCTCTGTACTTGTTGTCTTCTGATAGATTCCACGCAATTGATTCAAATAAGCAATGGCATTCTGACCTTTGAGCATATAATCTTCGTTCAACAATTTGAGATCCACGATCATATCTACATCTGGAATGGCGATAAAATCCGATTCCTGGACATCACTTGGCACTTGATTCTCAAAGCGTTCACTTAGTGAACGGATGGATGATACAATATCTTCATACATGGTTTTTGTTGTTTCAACACAGTTGGCAGTTGATTTCATGGAGTGATCATAATCATGGTCAATTCCCTCTTTCATCACTATATTATCATTGTAAACTATCTCATACCATTTGAAAATAGAGCAGGAATATTAAGAAGACATTCGGAATACTTCTCATTTTGTCTTGACAAGGCATTGATCTTTTCCTATCTAATTATTGACTCAACAGTAATGTACACCAATCTTTATAAGTGAGGATGCCAAGACTTCTCTTTCTGGATCCGATCTGAAAGAAGGGGTATTACACAGTGCAATAAGGGCAACTAATAATCTGGATGATAATGAATCTCAAATGCATACAACTTTTCAGCTACAATCATACTTACAAAGATATCTATGAAGACAGCAAACCGAATTCGGCTGAAGTGCCGAAAAGTGGGTAACAATGATATCTTGTGATCCACCCATAAAAAGTGATCAAAACAAACACAGAAACAGTAGACAGAATGCCAGAATAAAGTTTATTCCTTCTTAGCAGCAGCCTCCATACGAGCCTGACGAGCAGCGAAGTTGTTGGGACCCACTCTCTTGGCACCAGGAGCGAGCACAACATTCACATAACGTCTGTTGTACTGCTCTCTCTTCTACAACTCAGTCATTCCACTCACCACTACCTTAGCACGACCCACATGGGACTTTCCCTTCTCCTGCTTCTCCACCTTAGGAGTCTGGTTTCGCACCTTTCCAGCACGAGTCAGAGAACCATGGACCTTACCACCTCCACGCAGACGAAGGACCAGATGCAGAGTTGACTCCTTCTGAATGTTGTAATCAGAGAGGGTGCGACCATCCTCAAGCTGCTTTCCAGCGAAGATCAGACGCTGCTGATCTGGGGGAATTCCCTCCTTGTCCTGAATCTTAGCCTTGACGTTCTCAATCGTGTCCGAGGACTCAACGTCCAAAGTAATGGTCTTTCCTGTCCGTAATCAAACTACCTTCAGAACCGTACCAGTAAGTGTCTTAACAAAAATTTGCATTCTGTAATCTAGAAAATTACACTTATAAGAAACTATGTACTCTATTTCTGTGTATACTACAATCCTAAAAATTGGCCTCCAATATTATTGGTAGCCCCAATTTGAATAACTGAAAGACGAAGTAATGTCTCTAGTATTGAAATAAACAAGTACCAATGTTAACAGACACATAGAGGAAGCTGGCTGGGGCATAAGGTCCATTGACTTCATTTAACAAACAAGTGATTTATCATTCCTCAGATGATGTGAATTCATTATTGTGGATAGGAATAACCACAAAGTATTGATGTCTCGAACAATACCTTCAGGCTTTGTTGCAAATATGGTCATCGCTCCCACTTCCAGAGAAATTAGAAATACGAGAAGAGAAGCTATAAAAAGATAGAAGGAGAGTAGATTATTCTTTGCAACACATTGTCTATGAGAAATCGATCGAATACAACATACTTACCCCATAAATGTACAGTGATGATCATGACTACATATGATACAAATAGTGAATCTGTACTTATAAAAGCATACACCGCAGTCTGTGCAATGGTACCCATTAGGAGGGCGATAAAGGCCACATATCGAACAATATGTATAACCTAGTGGTTCCAAAGTGTTCTTATTCTCAATTGAATTGTCTTCACTAGCTTGAATAATGCCTGGATCAAGTAGAGAAGTGTAGAAATAGGATACAAGTGTAAGGATGTATGAAAAGAGCAAGATATAAGCTAACATCGATGATTCACAATATCTGAAGATATAATTTTCTAGTAATCCAGCAAGGAGAAGCAAGATACTAAATGGAATGGTCACTTTTCTATGCTTTAAAATAGAATGGAACCGAAAACCGATCAGGACCCAGAGCAATCCATCGTCCACCCTTTGTACCGGAATCCATTACAACAAAGAATTTACCCTTGCGAAAGCAGTATCTAGTAAATTGATGTTGAGTATAGATAATACCGGTGTTTGTTACCGCTCATCACATGCGTACTGAATCTATATTTGAAATGGGAACACAGTAGAATGGAAGTGGAATAGATTTATTCCTTCAAAATTCGTTTGACTAGATATTCTTGATATGCTTTCCAACAAAGATCGATTTCATTGTACAAGAAAAGTCACTCACATCACTCTATTCTCCTAAAGTGTACTCCATCACACCTCGATGAGATGGCTTTAAATACTGTTGAATTTGTTTTAGTCCAGCTTCTGCATCACGGTAATAAGCTTCTAACTTAACTGGATCCGTTTCAGACGCATGATCATGAAACTCTAATTGTGACTCTATAATATCGACTCCAACCTTCTTTTATTGCAACAATGAGTCTATCACGTCGTGAAGAAGGATATGTCTTCATGGCCTGCCATTTAACGTTTTTATACAATTGCATACTTTCAGGATATGCCGATAAAGTCTGCAAACCTCTTGAGGAGTTTTGTTCATGAAATCCCGGATTGAATGTGATGAGTACAGGAATTACCATGTTCATGGTATACAACCGTACTATCTTGATCCCATCATAAGGGATTGAATTGTATCCTTTTTCTAGGATGTACAGTTTATGGAAATGGATGAGCTTCAAAGCAACATTGTCCACCTTAGAGGAATTGATAATGAGAAGACGGAACCCACAAACGAGACGATTCACCGATTGACTCGAACACGAAGTGACTCCAACTCAGTGATGATCGACGCTACAGAGTTTGATAATGATATTCAAGAGCTATTTCATGGAAATCAGCATGAGGTCATTTGCTTCGACTCTCTATATGAGGATTACAAGTAGTTTTTTGTGTAAATAGACATGTAGAAAGGATCAAATAAGTATGAAAGAGTTCTATTCAGGACTACAGAGTCTGTGTGTCACTCCAACAGCACGCGAAATACTAGAAATCGTGAAACTGAACTGTCCGATTAATAAGTATCCTGAAATTGAAGAGTTCCTGGAGTCCACAGCGTAGAGTGTAATAGAGAATGTATCTCGTAGAGATGAGGAAGATGCTGAAGAGAGGAAACAATACGAACAAGTAGAATCAAGTGTGGATTATAATTCAGGACCTCCGTGAACAGTACACGCTACTGCAAACCCAATTACAAGAGATTGATTCTGTTGCTGCCGATCATCAGCGGGGATTAAGCAAGGATAATACGGTATTCAAAGCTCTTCAAAAGGTCCGAAAAAACTGTACTCAAGTCCTTCGTGAAATCAAGCGTGTAATGAGTGATGAGGAATGTGGTTTTACTGTGAACCGACTTGATGAGTACTTCCATGCAGAATCTGATGAAGTAGATTCAAAGCAGCTGTTGACATGCTCACCGTTCAATTGCAAGATAAGATCCATGCATGTGATTATGTACGAACAACGAGTAATGGTAAGAGATAGTTAGAAGATGATTACGATCCTCTTCTGGATGATGATTCAATCAACGCAATGATCCAAAAGAATCATGATTGGGTCGTGGAGAAAATCAAACATGCAAAAAGAGGTAACCTGAAGAAGAAACGATTCACTCTGTTTCCTCGTTCGCATCGTTCTATCGATATCTACTGTCAGAAGAATGAATATGTAATGTGTTATTGGGAAGAAGATGATATGAGTCGTCTCTTGTTTAATGCTGTTTTCATTCCTGATGGAAATGACAAGGAAATGCAAGTGTAGTAAATAGAATGTGTAATCATAACTAGAGTTCCTTTATTAATCCGAGTCTCTAAATACTGTTTTCTGTTTCATGCAATTCATGCGGGCAATCTCATATTGAAGTGGAACAATAAACTCAGTTTCCGAAAGAAGAAGCATATCCACAGTTATGTCCGTCGTTTCCATGTTCATATAATGGATTCTACTGATGCTTAGTCTCATGATGGAAAAGCCATGTTTGAAGAATATGACAAACGTCACTTTGATATGCTTGATGTCCAGAGCAAGTTCCTCTCTAAGCTATCCATAGAAGGAGGCGTATTGACCATCAAAGCCTCCTCTACCTGTCAAAGAGAAGATGGAATTAACTACATCACTACATGTTACTGGAAAAGAATATATTATTCTGTTCCATAAGATATAGATGAAAAATACAACATGCATGCCTCGTGGGAAGTATCACATACATGGGATGAATGGAAAGACTTCTATTCTTATCTGGACTACATTCTTCCAGAAAGAATACACAGTTTACCTTCCTTTCCAAAGTCTCATATTCTCATGACCACATTGCTTGTAGATGACCGTTTAAATGGCCTGAACAGGTTGACAAACACTCTCTCTATAATATAGATTCATCCAGGGAATTATGAAGGATGAAAGTATCATGAAACGATACGAAGTGAGTAAGTTCTTCAAAATCGCTAGTCACATTCGCAGAGAACGATGTATATATGAAATGAGTTATCAACAATAGGTGCAGTCCTCTGTATAATGCAAAAGAATGATGAAGACAATGTTGCAATGTTCGATAGAAATAAGTTATAGACAAAAGAGAGAGTAGTAGAAGAAACTGAAGAGAAAGTCTCCTTTTCACCTACAGAAGTAACTCTCACTGATCCATTATCCTATTTAACATCTCGTTAAATACTTCTTTGTTCACACCACAAGTGATCTTAACTTTCTTTCCAATCCACTCCATCATTTATCCATACTCCAATAGAATAACAATATTCATAATATTGAAACCATTATTAGTTTGTCTTCAATTCATGTCGTTGCGCAGGTATATATCAAATTTTTGCCATCTGTCCACACACTGTCCACACCTTAGAGACATACCTATCAATTCCAAATGGGTCGTGTGATTCGAGGTGAGTATTTGTAGAATCGAATGAGTTCAAAATTGAGTTGATAGAATGAGTTTTGTGTAAAGGAGGTACTAACGAGTCGTGTAGGTCAGCGTAAAGGAGCAAAGGGAGCAGTGTTCCAAGCTCATACTCATCTTCGTAAGGGAGTTCCTCAATTCCGTGCT
>NW_014569105.1:0-5996 GCF_000743755.1 Blastocystis sp. subtype 4
TGATGTTTCTGAATCTGAATGTATTTTATCAGTTGAGATTCATTTGCCTCAATCTGTTTCAATTCAATTTCATAGTTGGTTATCAATCTATGCTAGTTCACATGAACTCTCTTCGAGTTCAATTTGTTATCCTGTTGCTGTGGAAGAGGTACATAACTCCTATAATCTCGATATGATGCCTGTTGCTGACTTCAATTCTAGTTCATTCATTAGCTTCTCAAGCATTAGTACGGAACTCTTTCTTGTTTATCAAGTACCTTCTTCTTCTGTGAATAGTTGGAGACTCCTCACTTCTCCAACGCTCTGTCCATTAACATCTTTTGATATTCAAGGTAGATTGGATATGAAAGATGAATGGAGTGAATCTAATCCATCTTCTTCGTATACTTATTCAAAGGTGGAGTATCTGACGATCAGTGTTCAGCACTATAATCATCATCACTACAGTAGTTACAAACTTATACCACGCGAAGTTATGTGTTTCCCTAGCAGAATGTATGAATTGTATCCCATGGTGTGTCATCAGCCTTATTCGGTCTCACGATCTTCATCACTCTTCAATGAGCGATATGAGATGACGATGGGAGATACTGTGAATATTGTTGCGAGCAATGCAGATGCAGTAGGATGTATGTCTGATCCATCACTCCCTGGAGGATTAGCATTCCATGAATGTTCAATTGTGGGATCCTGTTACAGATCTTATGATCCAAGTGTACTGGCAAGATGACTATGGCACTATGAGCCAACAAGTTACCATCAGTGTAACCGCAGTCGATATACCCAAAAAGAAATCTTCATCTCTGTACTTTGTGCTTCTTGGAGTAATTATCGTGGTGTTAGTGATCCTACTGTGGTTTGGATGTCGTTCGAAGGACAAGAAAGGCAAACTGATACGAGTTCATCTTGATCCACCAATTCCTGGGCCACCAATTTATGAGCCACCACAATCCCTTAAGATTGGGCACAAAGTACCGATGAACATAGGGCAGTCATCTTCAGTAGATCAGTCGATATCATCTCTCAATGAAGGCCAATATCCACAGGATAGCCATCGATTCTCTACTCCCATTCAGTCTTCGGTTTCGCCATCCTTAGGATCTACAACTGTTGTGTCAGCAGATCCTCAGAAGTCGCCTGTCTCCCTTTCTCCCTCGATGCAGCCACAATTGTCTGTTGCTCCATATACGAGTCAGTCAGTTCAAGTGCCTGGACTGAAGGTGCCATCTACAATGAGGTCGAACGATATGTCTATGATGCCATCACCTGGCCCGTCACAGTCATTTACTCCTTCTGGACGATTGGTATCTGCTGGAAATAGCTCTCGAGTTTCCGTGAGATGTTCTAAGAGTACGATTGTTAAAGATGAGAATGGAAATGACGTGGATCTGGAAAGTTTACCCTTTCATGCACGACTTCAATATACCAAAGATTCTGGTGCGTAATATACGTGTTTATTAAATCAACTACGATTAGATTTAGATTGCATGAGAATATGCAGATATCGAGTTCTTCAATTAAGGATACCTATTGTATCGTACAAACAGCTAATTATGAATCTTCTGTTTAGAAACAATCATTGTCTATACAACATTCTATCTATTTACAACGACCAGTCTTAGCATCAAACCTTTTGAGAAGTGAATGAGTAACCTTGTATATCAGAGTATGTTGAGCTCGTGTCATTGACAGAGCAGCTAGACCAAAAGTGCTTTCTTTGCATACTATCAATGCATCCGTATCTGCTAACAGATACAAATCAACAAGAGCATTCTTTAATGGTTCATCATTACCCTGAGCTGATGTTCGAGAGTGTGATCGTTTGAATGTCTTTGAAACACCAATTTCATACTTTGGTCCCAGTTTCTGTCGAATATAGTTCTCGGCATATGTAGAATCAGTAGACAAATAGATCACTGTGTTGTTTGAATCATAGTTCCATTTTCGCATCATTGTTACAATAGTATTGGGAAGAGCTCTCAATTGATCCATTGTCATCATTTGAGCTATTTCATGGAAATCAGCCAAACATCCTCCCATTCGAACTTGAACTCCCAGGACATACTTCCGAGTGAACAACAATCGCTTGTTGTTTTGAATCACATTTTGAAGTTCAGTGGATGGATTGAGAAGAATCCGATACACATATCGTCTGTAATCCTTATAGGAATCTGAAGGAGAAATGATTCCATTCTGTTGTAGTGCAAGCATATTTGATTTGGTACCGACCTTCTCATCAGAGAGAAAGCAATCAGTAACCACCGCATTTTGATGTCTCATCACAGAGACATCTGACTGTGCCATAGAACACATTTTTCTATTGACTGTTTTATAACCTATATTCAAACTTGATATATTTGGAATCAAAAGAGATTGGTCAGCTGTTATACAATTAGCAGTATTGATCCAGAAGTTCAGAGGAAGAGCAACTACAATGAATTCATTGAATCAATTCTACTATACAAACGATGTTTGAGCAAAAGAGCATAAGTAACGGTTAAATAGAAGGACCAGTACTTATGTCCCAGTCCTCCTGGATATCCGTTATGCAAGAGCGTATACTTATTTGGACCCTTGATCACCTTAAGAATATCTGAACACTTCTGATTGTAATCTAGACATCAAGAGATCATTGAATACTGACTGACAGAATCACCCCAATCATAATAGATCTCTTTGACTCTAGGCTTCTTGGATGAAGAGTGTGATACTGTAGACTGAGTATCCATATTGTTCTGTTGTGAGGATTGGACTGGTACCGTTGGTAATGAAGGTGGTATAGTTGGTCTAGGAGTAGAAATAGGAATAGAAGTCAGATTTGGAGAAGGATAATGAACGGGCGAATCCAGTGTTGATTCAGCAGTATGTTCTACAATGTCTATAGTCGGTTTCATTGTTGAAACAGAAGCTACTGTTGGAAGGATTATTTCAGCATTCGCTTTCGTTGAACCAGAAGAAGCCGATATAATACTGTGTGTCGAATTTCCATTAGGAAATACAGAAGAAACATTATAGCGTGAACCATATAGAGATAATGACGAATATTCATTACCAATCACAGTAGAATCAGTGGAATAGTCATCTGAGTAATTATACTCAGTTAAAGAAACAGAGTTACCAAACTCACTGAAAACATGCATAGATCTTCCCATTATTCTAGGATACAATAAAAGAATAGAGGAGGAACATGAATCATGGATGCTGTTATAAAGGACCTGAGATCGTATTTGAGTGTGACAAAACAGAATGAAAACCAGTAGGAACATACCACTAACAAGTACCATTCTTCTATTAGCGAATGAATGGAAAAGAGAGTATTCTTTGAGGCCTGATCCTGTAGCAAATAGGAAGGTAGAATCAAAACCCACAGGATGTTTTGTCTCCTTTTCGTCTTTACTTATCACAACAGGTCATTGCATAAACAATAGACTAACTATACAAGTCTCATTCTAGCATTCACTATCATTATACGATATAACATGTCACATGGGGTTGATTTGGTAGTTGATAATCAAGATGGAAACTGATGAAAACGCATTTTTACAAAGAACTGAAGTAGTCATCAGAACAAAGGAGATAATAGACGTAGTTAAGTGTTGTTCAGAAGAAACAAAGGGAAGAGATCATTGCTTCTGACTAATGGAAGATATAAAACACAACTCATGTCATTGCTGAACAATTCTTACGGAAATACAAGAATCCTGTTCAAACTATGTGGCTGTTCTAGATGGTGATTAACATCTCAACAATCTCTTCTGGTGTAACGGACATGAACTGACTATGTTTAAAAAGAAAGGACCCAGAATCAATAAATACATTGACGAACCTCAGGTAGACTTCCTTGATCATCTTGCCGGAATCACATACAAACAACTTCTCAACTGATCGGTGAATAAAAAGACCAAAACTGAATGAAATCCATACTAATTCACTTTGGCAGGACAAACATAGTTGCTGACAAGATGTCTAACAACTGTAAGTAGTTTGATCAAATTACCAGGGCTACTATACTGCTTCATACCTATCAGAAACAAGAATATGGGTTATTAGTAATGTCTCAATAAAACCGCGATTAGCATCAGTTATGTATACGCTAATCTGATTGGTGCTGATATGAAGCACCAAAAGAGTTAATAGCACAATTGGGATGTTGATATTTAACAACATTTGAGAAATGAAGTCAATTAATGAATTCCCCAATTTCTTTTACTCTTCTACAGAAGTACAGAATCATCGAAACTGTAAGTCCCTAAAAGGCCCATAATTTCTTCACAAAAATGGTTTTTAGAAGGGTTATATAGTGATTATCGACACCCAATATCGGCATCGTGGGTGACGATCTTTTGAGAGATCCACCACTCTTTGTGAATTGCGTCACCATTTGCGTCTCTTTCAATCTTTCTGTAAAGGCCAATTCATCAGACTTTTGAAGATCTCGAGATTACCGACACTTAGACCAAAGGATCGTTATTCTTTCTATGTATTTGGTGTCGATGTTTGGGGAATCCATCAATCGTTGCTGAATCCACCTGTTTGGGATATTTATTCAACTACACAAAGTGAAATGAGAATGGAAAGCTGTCTTACAGCTAGCTTTAAAACTCCCATTTACGTTGTTTTCCTTAGGATCGTTCAACACAGTTGAACTCCACATATTAAACTATACTGAATACTTGTTGATGTAGATGTCTGAAGCGATTGATACTACTTCATCATCACCATCACACACATCAAACTGAACCGAACGCAAATCACTCATACGAATTCCTGGCATGTTCAAATGACTAAACAAACACACATTGTTCAATCCCATTGTTGAATAGATCATACAATCCACTAATGGACTTGTTTCAAATGATATCATCTGCTTTACCAGATTACTGTAGATTCGAATACAATTCAATCCATTTGATACATCCATTAGTTCTCTTTCTTTCAGACCACTTGCCTGAATTTCATCAAATCTCAATATTCGACTCAGAACAGGTACTTGTTGAAATACTAGATCATAAGCAGGACCAGAAGATGGATATCCATCTTCTGTGAATGTGAGATATGAACCAAACATCTCTTCTAATGATTCTTGATCATAGTATCCTGCTTCAACAACGATATTCTTTGGTCCTGAATCATTTCGAGCTACTACTGTATTCGTTGTTTTCACATTGTACAAAGATATCATTCAACTCAATCTTATCAATATCACAAACATCACCATTCCTATTAACAATCCATATACTACAATTTCAATAATCATATTCAACTCCCTAACAACAGTTATATCACTCCATTATCTCTTCTTGCAGATGCCAAAATACACAATATCACATCCACTCAGATTGTTGTTATTGATGGTGCTCAAATCATATTCAATCCAGGAATATGGGATATCAATCAATTGATGGATAAACTCAATACTGGAAATGCGATATTCAATCTAGTGATATCAGGGAAAGATACTTACAAAGTTCATATCACTGATTTCCAATCCATTGATTTCTCAAATGCTCATCAAATCAAGAACATTCTAGGAATCGAAGATGATCAAATGAGTGGTATTAACATTGTCAAACAATATCCAGTCAAGGATACTGCTTCTAAAGCACTGAATTAATCTAGACACTTTGGATCTCACTGTATTCTTCTTGTATCTCTTCTTCATCATTTCAATATATCCATTCAATCCAATCAAGTATTCATCACACATTTGACCAGTCAAAGAATAACAATTGCTTGAACTCAATAGACCATTATCAATCAACCATTGTTCATAATGATAGAATTCATTCCAATATCGAGATTCAGTTTTAGACTTCATTCAACAGATCCAAATCAATCTCTTCACTTTCAATTCTTTAATGTGGTCATTCATTTTGTATTCATTCTCTTTCTCTATTATTCTCAGATCATTTAGTATTCCTCTAATCACTCTGTTAGTTCAATTATCTTCATCATTCATTCTGTCTCATTATCCTTCATTCTCACATTCAAGTTAT
>NW_014569104.1:0-5986 GCF_000743755.1 Blastocystis sp. subtype 4
AACAACCCTACCAATGTTGATGGTAGCCTGGTATTGCATAATTTCGGGGTTAATTGGAGACAAATTCTCCAGACCAATGTCACTCGTCTGTTCCGTCATCGAAAGAGAGGTTTACTAAGGAGAAAACGGGATTTGTCTAAAACCGCGGTTCTTCGATCCTTCTTCAAAAGAATGAGAATTGTAACAAACATCTCTTGCTAATACTACAAAGGTTGCAAACTGCTTAGAACATGCCGAAGATATCATCCCTGAACATCACTTTCTCATTCAGTTCTTACGTGTATGATGGATTCGCAGCAACTGGAGCAGCAGAAGCAGATCCGATAAGATCATCTTCCTGAGGTTCTTCAGCCTTTCTCCGAGAACCACGAGCACGACGACGTCTTCCACTCTCTGGAGGAGGAGCAAGGGCACCATCTTCACCCACCTCCACCACATCGTCCACCTTCTTCTTGTTGTGTCTCTAGAACTCATTCACTCTTCTTTCACCTACTCTCTTGTTCTTGATAGCAACATCCACATGAAGAGTCTCTCCTTCCTGAAGGGAATAGTCTTGCTCCTCTTCATCTGACAGATCCTCCGGTTCATCCAGATACTTCTTGTACTCTTGCAGAGCAATCTTGAAGTCCAAAGCCTCGGATCTCTCCTGGAAACCAATACCAATGTATGCCTTCTTTCGGTCCTTCTCAATTCTCATCACGAAATAACGAGACGAATCCAACACAGGCTCGATCACAGATGGACCATCATCTCGAATCATAGTAGAAGCGAAGATCTTCTTCTTATCGTCCACCAGCTCAATATAACAAGTCTTTCCACGCAAAACCACATTCAAGGTTCCAAACCAAATCTGATTCGTCCAACCGGCAGCACGGTATCCCATACCAGTGTTTCTTGGGGGAATCTTGTATACATAGCATCGACGGATGTGACAGAGGTTCTGCTCGAAAATATCTCCTATAAATGAAATGATGAGTTAGATACTCATTTTCAATTCCGCGGTTATCTCCAACAAACAACAATTCAATAATAGTACAAGAAATGACTCTAATGTTCATGTTCCATGAAAAGAAGATAAGGGATCATGACACCCACAAGAATGAAGAATACTTGTGATAATCCAACATGATGTCCCACAGATGGCAGAATATGAGTTAATGCTACATGCAAAAACGTTCCTGCACTGAATGCAAATGCATACCCTAGCAACGATGCAGGAATAAGGCTAGAACCCAGATGAACAAGTAAAGCAGATAGAATTGCTGAAGTTGGGGTAGCAGCAGAGAAAAGAGCAATATAACGGGAAGCTATCGATTAGGAGGATTCTATGACTATACCTTGGTTAAAAGAAATATGCAATTGCTTGATGAAAATACCAACACCTAAAGATGCTGATACTTTGTGCAGTACCATAGCCCAGAATAGAGTCTGAATCACATTCACATTTGATGAGGCCAAACTAGACCCAATGGTAAGACCATCAAAGAGAGAATGAAGACATAGTCCTGAAATTGAAGATTTGAGACTCTTAACACTCTTATCAGTCATGTTGATAATCACTTCTTCCTTTCCATTATCAGAACATTGGTCATTCTCTGAAGTGTGGACGTGATCGTCTGAATGACCGTGAACGAAAGAATCGGCAATCATCATCGCTATGTATCCAAATACAATCGCTAATCCAATATTCTTTGCTTCTAGATGAGTTTGTAAGGAACTATTTCCACTCTGATTCGCGCCTACAGTAGGACACTCACATCCGCGTAATATGGCTTCTGGGATGACTACAATAAATCCAGTACCCAACATCAATCCAACTCCAACTAAACTGATTACCTTTGAAGTAGCCTTCGACATATGGACCAATAGAGGGATTGATGTCGTTGCAAATGTGATAGCAAATAATCCTAATGAACAAAACAAGACAATAAGGAAAGCAGAAGCCATTTTGTGATTAACTGAAATCTTTCTTGGACTCTAGCAAATGGCTCCACTCAAATGATATGAAAATGTTCCTTGTTTCTTTTCCCTCCATCCTCCTTTCATCCAAATCGATTGACTTCTTGGGAAATGGTACGATTTATGCATAGTAATTAAACAAAGGATTCAATTAATGCACTCTTAAATGAGATCTTCGGATCAGTTGCTCAAACGGTACCCGATGTGTATAGATCATGATGAATCGTTCATTATAGTCAAGTTCCATCCATTCCAGATCCTGGAAAACCGTTGCAATCGATGACAAGGAAACAACGACAATCTCTCCCTCCTCCACAACCCAAGAGAAGAAAGTTCAAGTTACCTGAACCCGATTATGAACCAGAAGGAGATGAGGTTTCTGTTGATCCAGTCATTGCTTCTGAAGTCAACGAAATCTTTGATGAAACACCTGCGTCTACAACAGATTTAGTGTCTGTTCATTCGAAATTACCACAGATCTACTGGAAGACGATTCCCTACAAGTACTTTAATCGTATTCAATCGGCAACGGTTGATTCTCTCTTATCCACGAATCAAAATGTTGTTATATCTGCACCTACGGTCATCTCATCCCACTGGAATGATTCCTAGGGTTGTGGAAAGACTGTTCTGTTGGAACTCGCAGTTCTGCACCTCCACAATGAATGGCTGAATGAAGGTCATCGCCTCACAGATCCTTTCCCATATCTAGTTATTTATGTGTGTCCAACGAAAGCTCTATGTAAAGAAGTATTCACAAGTTGGAATTCCAAATTTCTGACCTATAATCTACGATGTGTGGTAACATCTGACTATCCTAATGACATGTAGGAAGTGACAGGAGATACCGACAATGTGCTTTCTCGTATATTCTGCTTGCTTTCTGTTTTGTAGAGATTCAACAACATTTATCACAGTATCATATTATTTTCACAACTCCAGAAAAACTAGAGATTATGTCACGTCGTTGGAGTGCTCCATATGGAGAAGACCATCTTGTGGATCGGATTCGTCTATTGTTAATTGATGAAGTGCATTTACTGAATGAACCACGTGGAGCACACATTGAAACGATTGTTTCTCGTCTACGAAGTAGGATTGTAACAAATGAATGATCATAAGTGAGAAGTTCATTTCATCATGATGCTCATCCTATTAGAATAATCACTCTCTCTGCTACATTCCCAAATTCCATTGATGTAGCTCAATGGCTTCAAGCCTTACACTTCTCATTTGATGCTTCGTATCGACCTGTTCCCATTGATCGTATTGTTCTTGGCTTTCCAAACAAGAATCAGAAGAATCCCTTTCTCTTTGAGAAGTATTTGAACTATAAGTATTCTTTGTTTCTCTCTTCTACTCAGAGTCTTTGGAGTTATACAAAAGTACTCTCCTAATAAACCCGTAATGGTCTTCTCTTCTACTCGAAAGGGATGCATGTATCTATTCACAAACTGACTCATTAATAGTTCTCTTGCTAATCAATTGATTGATGATTGTGAACGAAATGGTCTCTCTACTCATGGTTTCTTGCGAAGTGATGATCTTCAACAGGGGTATGATTAGTGTTTAATCCTAAGTAGAATTCAACAACACATCCGACGAGTACAAGATTCGTCTTTACGTCAATGGCTTCAGCATGGTATTGCGATTCATACAGCAGGTCTCTGTATGATTATTTCTTCTTTCTCATTCACAGCATCGAATGATCGACAAATCGTTGAGACACTCTTTGAGCATGGGTTCATTCAAGTGGTTTGTACAACATCAACACTTGCTCTCGGCGTGAATCTCCCTGTCTATCTCGTCATAATTAAAGGAACCGTTCAATGGAAGGGAGGAGGTAAAGGATACGAACCTATTAGTGAGGCAATGCTTCAGCAGATGGCTGGACGAGCTGGAAGACCTCAGTTTAATGAACGAGGAGTAGCCGTAATCCTTACAAGTGAAGAGAATGTTGCTAAGTAAGGTTCTAACTGCAAGTGTTCCATAGATATCAGGAGATAGAAGGAACACATGAAGTGATTGAATCGAATCTAACAGAAAGTGTGATTGAGTGTGTAAACAATGAAATAGTGCTACATTCAATAACAGATAATGAATCTCTCTTTCAAGTACACTTATCTTCTATTTATTACTATAGTGGTTAAAAGGAACATTCTATTATATCCGAGTTCATAAGAATCCATCTCATTACCATATTGTTGTAAATCAATCTCAATCTAATCCACATGCTTACATAGATACACAATTAGAATCACTTCTTTCATATTATATCACTCAACTTCAATCAAATGGTTCTTTTCAGCACTCTTCATCATTCATAGATCTAATTACTGTTGATGAGAATGGAGTCTATGGGACTCGACTTGGTGGTATACTCATGCAAAAATACTATTTGAAATTCACTACCGCTCTTGTTGTGATGAGTGTATACCAGTGTTCATCAGAAGCAGAGCTATTGTTCCATATCACACATTCAGCAGTACAATCATTCTCTCATTGATATTCAAGGAATTCAACGAATACCCGATCAAACAAGGTCAAAAGACCTTCCTAAATTTGGTCTACAATAAATTAGGGAAATATCACTACAAAGGGAAGGTCAAAGGACCTGAGCACAAAGTAACTGCAATCATTATGGCTGCCTTAGGAAATATCAAGATTGAAGACATGTCTCTTCTTCTTGAAGTGGATGGAGTGAGTATCTGTCTGATTTGTGAGTGATAGATGCTTCAGACGGCAGTACGTATCTGCAAAGCCATTCTCTTCTATCTCTCTCACAATCAGTCTTTGACATTTCGTCCCTGTCAGCAATTCTCCGAGCAATCTCTCGATACAGACAAACCTCAACCAATCACCAACACGGCTGTGTTATTGCTCTGGACACATCGACTCATTCGATCCCTTACTCAGAAGACATGGGGTGATGGTTCTAACGTGCTTCTTCAATTGGTCATTCATTCTCATATGTCTGATGCTTAGGAAGGAATTGGACCTACTGCCTTGCACAACCTAGAGCAAGGACAGTTGACCACATTCGATGCTATTATTCGTACTCCTATTCCTTCTGTACCACTTCACAATCATTATAACATGTAGTTAGATACAATTATTGGGAGACGAATAGGTCAACAAATCAAGAATCAAATTCAGTCTATTCCTCGTTTGCATATGTCTCTTATGCCTGTTGGTTATTTGATTCTCATTCATTTCCAGACTTCTTCCACATCGATCACTATCACCATTGTATCACCTCAGATGAACTCCATACCTCACTACTCATCTTATGGAATTGGTCTATATACACTCCTAGTACTGAATTCTGATGAAAACAAGCCTTTGCTATATAAACAAGTCTCTTCAGAAGGATCATATTCAGTCACACTTCCTCCAAAGCATGATCAAACTGTGATTTATTTAATAAACAATCGATGGATAGGAGTTGATGAAGAAATACACCTTGGCGAACCAAGTGATCCCATTCCCAGAAAAAAGAAACCAAAGGCAAAAGCAGCTGAATCATCAAATGCAAGTCAGATTCAACCATCTACGACAAGTCATGTCCAGCCAGCCAAAACGCCACAGGCGATTCCCAATCAGGATGAGTTGGACTTGTTGAATTTCATTTCTTGGGAGGATGAAAAAGAGGCTGAAAATATCCATAAGGACCAAAGTGGGATTAGATCCAACACGTATCCCAATCTAGTTATTGATACCCCTCAAACAGTGAGTAATCATCCAGGAACACAGAACAAGATGATTACAATACCTAATACTACTTCTCCAACCAACAATTCTCTGAATGTTGACGAATTCCTGAGTTCATTATTCCACTGAGTTGGACAGTGGAATTATCATACTTCTATACAAATTCATTTGTTTTCAACAATCAATTGATCCATCTCTCTTTGTAAGATAAATGCAGGTATAGAGCAAAATGATTGAAATTACTCGATAGGTGAATTCTGGAGCTGGTTTCAGTGGATTGCTTCGAAACGGATACAAATCGTTTTCTGGAACACAA
>NW_014569103.1:0-5945 GCF_000743755.1 Blastocystis sp. subtype 4
GACCAAGAAGATGACCAATCCTTGGAAGAAGCATGGAAACATTCCTCTGTAAGCGCAATTTGGACCATGTTTAAACGTAACATTTCTCTTGTTTGTTTTTGAAGAAGTGTTAATGTATTTGAATAGGTGAAAACAAAGAAAGCACAATCATCTTATCAATTCTTCAACAACGTAATTTGTTTAAAGAAAGGGAGATGCGCAAGCGCAAACTCCCAAACCCAAAAATTATGCGGTAATAACCCTTTCGAGCCTTTGGAATCTCACAGCACCAGAGTGCGATGGCCTGCTCAATCCCAGACCAGCTGTCTTCTTGATCACAGCCGAATCCCCGCCAGGTAAGTATGCCTCTTCTATCTATTCACAGAAATATACATCCACATTGCCTCTTTTTTCATTATGGGTTTTACTCTTGCTCATTTATCAGTTTTATCCATTATTAGTATCCTCAATTGTCATTTGTATTTGAAATAAACATATAAACTAATGAATTTAACACTTGATACCGTTCATTGCCTGCTCAAATTGTCCACAATAACCTTGGAAACGAGGATCTTCTACAACTCAATATATCAATATAACCTAACTTCGGCAAGCATTAGCCATACTCTCGTAAAGGGCCTTAGCAACCTTCGGAGCAGTACCTTTAATAGACTCCGCATAAGAATTGTATGTGTTCAACAATCCCTCAGTGTTATTCTCCCACTACTGTTTAGTAAACGTACTCATAACCTACTCCTGATAGAACAGTATCATAGGATGAAGAGGTTGAACTATTACTACTAACAATATTAGATCCAGGTGAAGGGATTGGAGGCATCCCCGTATCACTGTTAGTAGGCGAAGGGAATGGAGGTATTCTGTTATCATTGTTATTTGGTGAAGGGAATGGAGGCATTCTGTTATCATTACCAGAAGGCGAAGGGAATGGGGGCATCCCCGTATCACTGTTAGTAGGCGATGAGAATGGAGGCATTCTGTTATCACTACCAGAAGGCGAGGGGAATGGAGGTATTCCCGTATCACTACTATTAGGTGATGAGAATGGAGGCATTCTGTTATCACTACCAGAAGGCGAAGGGAATGGAGGCATTCTGTTATCACTACTATTAGGCGATGGGAGAGGAGGTATTCCATTATAATTGTTGTAAGGCGATGGGAGAGGTATTCCAGTATCATTGCGCATTGCATCCGGATTGGGTAGGCCAGGCCGGTTTCCAGTAATAGAAGGCATTCCATCATCATTGTGATTAGGTGAAGGGAATGGAGGCATTATATTATCGTTGTTATTAGGCAAGGGGAATGGAGACATTCCAGATTGGAATTGAGATACCATAGGAATTGAAGGAGGAGCAGTATCATAATTCTGAGGAACAAAAGGAAGGTTTCCTCCGATTTCAGGTTGACTTGCTAGTTCATTAGAGAATTGAGCAGGGGGCTGGGGATGATACTGGTTAGGTTGAGGAGAATAATGTCCAGCAGGTTGAGGAGCAAATACCTGTGAAGCAGCCATTGAAGTAGCCATTGAAGCAGTCAATGACATAGGAGGAACAGAAGTACCACTTTGCATAGCCTTCATAATCTCCAACTCTCTCGTCTTAGCCTTAGTACGAAGACTTGCAAATTGAGGCATTTCTGGCTGACTGTACACTGCAATATTCAGATACATAACATGTCGCTTCCAACGAGTAGCAGCATTCTATGCATTATCCAGTTAAAATGAAAATACATAATAGTCTCCGGACTGATCTATTTGCATGATCTGCTTTCGATCCCTTGCAATAAACTGTTGCATCAACTCCTTCCCTTTCTTGTCAGCAATACTGGGAACTGCACCCTTCATTTGCTGTACAAGAGAAATTTGCGTCGAAAGATACTGGTAAGCCTAAGTAATGAAACAGACAACATGTACCAAACAGCTGGATCGTTCGAATTCGCAGAAGTATACTTCTCACCAGCCTTTTTAACCCAATACCATCGAGCCCAGTAAGATGCAGCCTTTTCTGCTGCATCACCGTTCTGCAGCTCAGTGGCAATCTGCAAATAATCTGCTAAATCTAGGAACTGTTGGGGATAATCAGACATTTTAATATGAAATAGAGAACAAAGTGACTGGATACCAATCCAATAATCAAGCTGATTTTGGATCAGGTAACCCAAAACTTCCTTAATGTCCAATTGGAACTGTATTTGTTGAGTAATGTTGTGGTTTATTTGAGTCGTACTGAGGTAAGCAACAGATAAGTTTATCTATGAAGAGGTTTGGATGATATACAAGTGCTAAATAGTTCAAGTTCTAGTTGTGTGGAAATGTGGTGATAATTCATATAACTTTAGAAATGAACGTCCCATATACCGTTCTATCCAGTTTTTTATTCAAGTGTTGTTCATACATGATCAGATACATCATTCTCGTTGTTTCCTTTTTTGTCTATTTGAAGGCAAACCTATCATATCCAGAATCGAATGTTCTGGAACTTTCGTTTGTTCTAGATCTTTCTTCTTCGAGAAGACTTCTTTGTGTGAATTGCTCTTCATTATTTTCTTGATTTCAAAGTTTATTTGCTAATGAGTTTTATTCTTCGTGACCCGTTCTTTGATGGATTTGATGATATGATGGAGATGGTGTATCCTTTTGGTTGTCTTAGGAGAAGTCCTGTTTCCTCAATAGAAGATGAGGAAGTCTCTGGAAAACGAAAGAATCAAAACAAGAAGGCAAGGGCTTCTCGTGAGGAAGGTCTGATCGCTCGTATGAACAGAGATCATATTACTCCTTTCTGTGGTTTTGGTAGAATGGATATGCATGAATCTGACACATCATATGAGTTGTCCGTGGATATGCCTGGTATGGAGAAGAGCAATATCGAGGTTACCGCTGAGGACAACACTCTTGTCATTAAGGGAGAGAGAAAACAGGAGAAGAAGGAGGAGGACAAGAATGGTAAGTACCATTTTGTCGAAAGACACTTTGGCAGCTTCCATCGTGAGATGTCAATTCCGAAGAATGCTGATGCTGAGAAGATCAACGCGGTTTATGAGAATGGTGTTCTTAAGGTGACTATTCCAAAGATTCCCTCCACTTCTACCAAGAAGGCGATTACTGTAAACTAATTGTGATAGTATAGTTTCTTTGTTACAAACATGGGATTTCTCTTTATGTTCAGATAGATAGAAACGCGCCATAATGAGGATAGTTTCGAGTATAAGCATTAGTGCGAAGGTAACAACACCTATTGACAGACCCATTGCTTCTCCTAATTGTCGATGAGTAGTATAGTAAAAGAAGAATCCCACTGTTAAAGCTCCCAATAGTGCACCTATAGCATTCTGAGCACTATCCATAGGATTCTTCAACTCCTCTCCAATATGTAATGAAGTATCGGTTGATCGTAGTCCGTGAACCAATCGTTCATATTCTCGTTGGGACTCTCGCTTTCGTAGATACTCCATACGCTGTACATACTCTTCGGATGGAGCCTAGTTCTCAACAATGACAAAAACGGCAACAAATGTTTCTTCTTTCACTATAATTGTGGATCCCTTGAAAATTTCGTGGAGTGGTTGTCTCCGTTCCTTTGGAGGCAGTGATTCATTTACTCGGACATAGTTTTCACACTCTTCTACAGTCCATTCATGTTCACTACCTTCCGATGGACGTTTAGAATCCTTCTTCTGCTTCACAACGAATTCCATTGTGATATGACTGTTTTTATTTTCTTTAAAGATAACGATAAAGAACAACACCCAGTGCACGGATGCCCGAGTGGTCCAAGGGGTTACGTTAAGGCCGTAATGTGTTCGCACTCGAGGGTTCGAGTCCCTCTTCGTGCATTTTTCTTTTCGTTCAAACAATGGAAAGGGATGTGAAGTATCCAATTGTGCTTGGGGAAAGTATTACTAGTGAAGACAAGGAAAAGCTCTTGTTGCGTTGTATGCACCATTTATATCCTTGTTGTTTAGATTCTTTTGTTCCACAGTCTCTGAATAGAAGCAAACCAGCTGTATTATCATTTGGTGAGCATGGTATTAATGTTCAGGCTACATTTTTTGATGATTATGTATATCTTTGTGACTATCTTTATTTGTAGAAAGAAAATGGAACGAAAACACTCACAGGAGTGAAAAAGGTCTCAACAGGAAATGATTATATTCTTGTTTTCAAGAATAACCAATTTATTCTGGAACGAGTAGGTGGATTTGTTAATCAATTGTCAGTGGATCATTGATTGTACTTTATTTGTAAAATATTTCTCTCTTTGTTTGCAAATCATTCGATTACAAAACTAAGAACCATGATGATTCTCAGTTTTTGTTCTTGCAGTCACTAGTTTTATGATTCAGACTACAGATGAACTGAACAAGCGGGAAGGTGAAGAACTAGCTGGGAATACTGAGAAGAGAGTTCGGACAATAGATTCCGACAATAATGAAGCTACATCAAGTAGATGTTTAGTCTATTATATTGAGAGTGTAGATGCAACAATAGTCACTATTTCTGGCTATGTAGGTGAAAGTGGTTGATTTAAACGATAGATCAGTAGTAGTGACACAAGTTCAGATGTTGATGAGGAAATGTTGGATATGTTTGCAAGTGATGACGAATTCGACAAGAAGTTGGAAGAAGAGAAGAAGAAACGGGAAGAGACAATGCAAAAGAAAAAGGAACTCATGGAGAATACGGAAGATATAGAAAATGCGAATCTGAAGGATAATTGGGATGATAAGGATGGATACTACTGTTCATATGTCGGAGAGATATTTGGGTACAAATACAGAGTTGTCAAAGAGAATGGAAAGGGTGTCTTTTCTACGGTCCTATGTTGTGTTGATACAGAATTAAATGAAACCGTGGCTATCAAAGTTCTACGGAGTATTGAAAAGATGACCAAGGATGCTAAGAATGAGTTGTCCCTCTTGGAGGAAATTAAGTCTAAAGACCCACAAAATACGAAGCACTGTATTCCTGTATACAAGTCGTTTATGTATCGGAATCATCTATGTATTGTCTTTCCATATATGGCTTTGAATCTTCGTGATACACTACGGAAGTATGGAGCTGGTACAGGCCTTAGTTTGATGGCTGTTCAGTCATTTGGACGACAATTATTCTTGGCGTTACTTCACATCAAGAAACTGGGAATAGTTCATGCTGATATCAAACCAGATAATATCATGTTGAAGGACCAGAATAGTAGTTTGATTCAACTAACCGACTTCGGCAATTCCTTTCATGAAGACGATTCCAACAATTTGCCAACTCCTTACCTTGTCTCGCGTTTCTATAGAGCTCCAGAAATCATTCTAGGTTTGAATTATGATATGATTGGTTGATTATCCTAATGTGTAGATTGTCGAATTGATATCTGGTCTGCTGGCTGCACTCTTTGTGAGTTATTTACAGGGTCTGTCACATTCCCTGGAGTCAGCAACAACGACATGCTTCGTGTGATTCAGAACTTAAAAGGACCTATGCCTCATCGAATGATCAAAAAGCATATTAAATCGTATATGACGATGGGAAGAGAACCAATGTACACTGATGACTTCAAATTCAAATTCCAAGCAATTGTGAGGTTAGGTTAAGCAACTTACAATTAGGATCCAGTAACGAAGACACCAATTGTGAAGCTACAAGTCTATACTAAACCCACTGAAGATTTGTTAGGAATGATGATGAAGAGTGCTGGGCCAATGGAGAATCCTAAGGGTATAGTCGTAAGAATGGAATGAATTGTAGTGATTCGTGATTTCGCTGATTTCTTGGATAAGTGTTTCATGTTAGATCCTGATAAGCGGATTTCTCCTCAGGATGCATTACGTCATCCATTCCTAGCGATGAATAGTTAATGAAGTCATTCTTTTAGAATTCTGTTTGTTAGCAAACACGATAGGTTCTCCAAGCTGTAATATCTCCCTTCTGAGAATAACTAAGCATTCCATTGGAGTTG
>NW_014569102.1:0-5865 GCF_000743755.1 Blastocystis sp. subtype 4
GAGTGATTACCAAGTGTTGAATGTTCGAGTGAAGTATTCTGGAGGAGTGGCTGCCTATCTGAATGGAAATCTGGTTGCTCGACTCAATCTTGAAGAAAGCTTTGGTTCGACAAGTCTATCAATCACTGATCATGATGCTAGTGTGTTCTCGAAGTTCCATGTGATTCTGGCAACAGCTGGAATTCAAGAAGGCATTAATGTATTCAGTTTCGAGATTCATCGTCCTTTGAGTGGTTCTTCTTCTGATCCTGTTGTTTTTGATGCTACTGGAGTATTTGGAGTTGATGACTGTTCTACTGTTGTTGACTCCTATTCTTCTCTCACTTCTACTACTCCCACTTCAGGTACTCTTGCTGGAATCATGGATCTTGATCCTTACACTACTGGTCTTCTTCCTAACTCCGTTGGAACCTATATTGATTGGACTGTTGAGAATCTGGAAGGAAGCAAATGGAATTCATTCAACATCGTTGGAGCAAGCACAGTCACTTCTTGGGGATTTGAAATTATTGCACATTTTAATCCTGATGATGAAGAGGATGAACCAGTCACAGTTCTGAGTGTTTCTGAACAGACTGTGACTCAGCGAACAAAGCCTCAACTTCCTGTTCCTGTGGCTTTGGCTGGATTCCGTAGATATCGATGGGAGGTCACTGATACTGGCTCTACTACAACTATTCTGGGTTCTGTCCATATGGCCTATTGCAAAGCAACGGGCGATGTGTGTCCTGGAATTGGTAACTATCCTTCAGTAGCTGAAGGTCAAATCTCTCCTTCTTCATGTGGTGAGGGTTTCAGAGGCTACTCATATCGTGAGTGTTCTAATGGTGTGCTGAGTGAAGTAAAGACGGATCATTGTATCTACATTCCTCCCATGGATGCCCGTTATTCCCAATCTCAGTATCGGTTGGTGATGGGAACACAAGTAACTACAGGTGTACCTAGAGTGACTAACATTGCTGAGCGTTGGTATGTTGATACTGGAGTATTCCTTCCTGCTGGTTTGTCTCTGAATGAGAAGACTGGAGAGATTTCTGGAATTCCAACAGATACGTTTGATTTGTATGTTTACACTATTTATGCTGAGAATCCATCTGGAGCTACTCAAGTGGTGATTGGAATTCAAGTACGTAAGGGACAGTGTCTTGCTGACGGTGTATTCCCTGTAACTTATGTTGGTGAAGTGGCTGAGTATGATTGTGCTACTCAGGGCAGTTATGTGGGTACTCAGAGACGCGCTTGTGTATTGGGAAGTGAAGATGGAGAATGGCAGAATGCATCTGGATTCTGTATGCCTGTTTTTGCTATTGTATTGATCGTACTTGTGGTGATTGTGATTATTGTTGCTGTCGTATTTATCCTTATGAGAGGATCAAAGGCGAAGCCTGTTGGTGGCGTGAAAGGCAAGAAATCTGTTAAATCGAATAAGATGGCTTCGAAGAAGTCCTCGAAGTCTTCTGGAAAGCAGATTAAGGTTTAAGAACATGCATTAATGAGTTGTTTTCATTCAACAAACGTCCAATTATAACGATATTACAGAATCTTCTTAACAGTTGTATCATTTTCTCCCGTCACATCTCTATCTGCTTCTATCACACTTTTTCCTCTTCCACTAATTGCCAACATCACACGCCTCCTTTTCACTTCCTTCTGAGTCTCTTCATCAATCTCTCTCTTATGAACGCGTCGATGACGACTTAGTGAAGACAACTGAGAATACACTCTTCCACAATACTCACACTGGTACTTGATATGATTGTGAAAGGCAGCAATATGGGATGATAAAGAAGATTTCTAACTATCATCCCTTCTATTCACCTACAGAGGAGAAGGTGTGTGAACAACCTGGTACAGTACATGCAATACGACGTGGTTCCTTCAGAGCAGGAGGATGAACCGTATCCATATGTGACTTAAAGGCCGAAAAATCCATTGTAGTGAAATGACATCCCTCAACAGAACAAACACAAATTGTGTTTTCTATGCTCAAATTGAATGCTTTCTCCTACCATGAGTTCTTTCATGTTTCTCCAACTGGGTAGACGTCATAAACTCCTTGCCACAACCTGGAAACTTACATACAAATGGTTTTACTCCAGTGTGTAACTATTCTGAACCAAAAATAGTAAGTGATACAAACTCGTGCTTTCGGAGTTGCATCTTCTTTAGAAATGTTTGATCACAATGACTGCATTTGTATACAACCGGCTCCTGTGTTTCTTTTCGCTCATGCCACTTGAGATGCCGATTCAAGTTATATTGACTCTTAAATCTACATTTAAATGATAATGAAAGCTCAGCACTTCTTTGTACAACCATCCACAATACAAGGAAACGAATACTCCTCGTTATGTGAACCTAAATGACGAACCATGTGGTCCTTGCGACTAAAAGCTTTTCCACATCCTGGAAAGGGACATGGAAATGGTTTCTATAATGAGACAGGATTCACACAAACAATACCTCCTTTGTATGTGTTCGTAAATGACGAACATACTTTGCCTTCTTTCGAAACGTGATGGAACAGTACTCACATATGTAGGGTCCCACAGTCTCTTCCGAGTTTTCCAACAGTTCAGAATCTGTATTTTCCTCTTCTGACATTCTTCAGTGGAAATTAACAGAATCCATACTGCGACTACGCAGAACGTTTCCCTCTAAGCTCCAAAATGGTTACCACGAGAATTTGGGACCCCAATTAAAACTAGTATTCGGAGTGATAATGAGTTATCTTCCCGGATATGATATCCAGCAGATGGACACTTGTTGCCTCTGTAAACATATGGTTGATAACCAACAACTTGACTTGGTGATCAACGGTTGAAGAAACTATTAGTTTGAATATTTTATAGACCCAACATTGTGGTATTGCACAGTGTGTACTCAAGAATGCTCTTGTGCTAAGGAGATGGAACTACATGCCCAGATGAACCCGTTCGTTTTCTTGCATCTCCTTATGGATCTAGAAAACACTATTGCTTTTATATGGTCAACGATGATTTGCTCCTCTGTACGCACTGTAAGCGGATTGTAAGGGGATTTGCTGAAAGCATTGGGGATTTTTCGGATGATAGCCATGAAAGTGCTCTTAGTGGTGATAGCAATTCGAAACCTAGGAAAGGTGGCGAAGAGAGTAACGGTTCTTCCTCAGACAATAATGTACACTCTGATTCGGATGATTCCAGTCTCTCTAGCTTTGATGAAAGAGTTGGGATCTATGGATTCGAACGAGAAGTATGGGTTCAACTGTACTGTTATCTAGGTCTATTCTGGACCGAAATTTACCATTGAAGATTTCATTGAAGGACTTCGGGAAGGACGGTTCAAAAACATTATTGTAGTGTCAGGAGCTGGTATTTCCTGTGGTATATGTATATTCACTCTCTTAGTCTAAGCATCTGGAATTCCAGATTTTCGTTCAGCAACAGGTCTCTATAAGAATTTGAATAAGTACCCGGTTCCCTATCTTACAGATCCTTCTACCATTTTCGATTTCCGTGACTTTAAGAATTATCCTATTCCATTCTGGATTCTGGCAAAAGAGATGTTCTATACAAATGACCAATATCACCCTACACCTTGTCATTTCTTCCTCTCTCTACTTGCTAAGAAGCGTTTGCTTCGTCGTATTTTCACTCAGAATATTGATGGACTGGAGCGAGGTGCGGGTCTTGAGCCTCCTATCTTGGTGGAAGGTCATGGAACATGTTCTCAGAGTGCATGTATTCAGTGTGGAAAAGGTTTTTCTTCTCAAGTACCTCAGGAAGCAGTCAATAATCATCAAGTACCGATGTGTGGAGATTGTGGTGGATTGATCAAACCGAAGAGTATGAGAATGAAGAGTGTGAGATCTAGTTGTGTTCTTTGGAGAAGACTTACCAGACACCTTCTATCAGTGTGTGATTCAGGATAGTCCTGAGGCTGACCTTCTCATTGTTATGGGAACCTCGCTTCAGGTCCATCCAATGTGGTATGTGCTTATGTCTTATCTCATTCCAGTTTGATCCCAGCAAAGATCCCTCCACATGTTCCTCGTGTGCTAATAAACAATCAGCTAGTAGGAGCCTTCCGAGACTCTCGGTATGTCTGAAGGAGGTGCTAATATACTAGGTTTAACAACCTCTCATTGCTTGGAGACTGTCAGACTCTCGCTCTTACCTTGATTCATCTATGTGGCTGGAAAGAGGATTATGAAAGGATGCTGTGTGTTTATAAGCGCAAACACAGTACAACAGCCTTAGCTTGGGAGACGAAGTATAACTTTGATACATTGGAGGCAAATCTCGCAGCATTTGAAGAGGAGTTGAAATCAGGTCGACGAGAGACAACTGAGGAGAATTCGGATGATTCTGATAAGGAATTGAGAGTAAAACAAGAAGAGGAATCAGAGAATGAAGATACATCAAGTCTTTACTATGTGTTATCTCATCATCCTTCTATGCGACATTGTATTCTGAAAGATGATAAACGAGACCTAGAGACATTTGATGTTGATCCTGAGTATGTCCAACAAGCTATCAACTATTTCGTCTCACAGATATGGAGAGGTACCATTAACAATGTCTTCCAAGCAATGGAAGATCGATCTCAACATCTCATTGTACGATTTGAAGACGTTCTAGTAGAATTGAATCAACCAAATAGTCGTTGTTTTCGAGAAATCTTGAAATGGCATTATCATCTCGTAAAGGATGAGAATTCGTTTGTTTCTTTCACAAACATGTCAAATGAAGTACGCTCGAATCACCATTCGCTTCACCGTTTTCTACAGAATCAGTAGAATCATACTTCTATTACAAAGATATCTGTAGTTGATTGTTGAATCATATCTTGCATGGTTCGGTATTCTTCGTTGTCACGATAATAATGTTGACGACGAATCAGAGTTGACAGGAAATCAGTCTTCAAGTCATCTGCAGACGGAATCGCATTTAGTAAGCTAATAAAGGTGTTTCCACAGATCACAATATTCCGATCCACTAGATTTGTATATAAGGTGAACGAAGGATAACTATCTCTTCAATACACTTCCTATTCCTACTCTTGAAGAAGCGCTTTGGGAATGTTCAATTCTTTGGAACGAACCAACAAATCAGCATACGATAGGATTCGTTGATCACTTGTAATCCCATATACCGGATTGGCCTACCTCTCACATTCTATTATTTTCATCACTTTGTTTTTGTCTGCTTTGTGATCATTCAACTTTTCCAAGACAATTAGACATATACACTCTTTGCGACGATATACATCTAATGCATTGAGCAAGTTCATTTTCAAATTTGGAATTCCCGTCACCACAACCACATTCAACGAAATCATCGACGCTACTTTACGAAGAGCATCTGCAGATCCCTTGTAACCATCGATTTGAACCACTTTTACAAACTTTTCAAAGCTACTCTTCATAACCTCTCCATTCTACTACCCTTCCATACAGCCAGCTACTTGTTCACTTTCTATATCATCTCCAACAACAACAGATACCTATATTTCATTCAACTGTTCCCAGTACCTTACACTATCAAAATGGTACTGAAGGAAAAACTCAAATATATAGGACAACCCAAGTTTATCCTTTTTGTATATAAATGTCGAAGGTATCAAGTCTTTGGAGAGAGGCTGGAAGCATTCGTCTTCGTTGGGAATAATCACAACCTAAAAGAAATCTAGTTTATTACCACTACTTCGAAACCTTGAACGGCTGCCATTCCAGAGAAATGTTGACATCAAGGGGCCAGATCGAATATTTGGGATCCCACTTTGACATAGAGTGGTGTCAGAAGTGCTGTGGCGATCATAACAAACAGGTCAGCAAGGATTCTCTTTGAATTGAGTTTCATCTAAAGAAAAAGTGAGTCTTTC
>NW_014569101.1:0-5848 GCF_000743755.1 Blastocystis sp. subtype 4
GAAGGCTGGAAAGAAGAAGGTGAAGGAGGATTCTGATAGCGATTCAGATTCTGATTATGCTGCTATGTAAGTACTTTACAAGATTGCTTTGTATTGTGATGTGTTTATTAAACAGAAAGGGAAAATCAATTTGAATAGGAAAATGCGCTTCATTGATATCCATTGTCATCTTCACTTCCCCAGAATTTCCAAATCCGTGGACTCTATTATTCAACAAGCACATGAATCAGGAATTGAACGTTTTGTAGTCAATGCAACCCGTGAAGAGGATTGGAAACTCGTAGAGGTACTGGCATCAAAATACCCATCCATTATCCCTTCGTATGGTATCCATCCCTATGCAGTCGATGATGAAAAGAAGCTGGATGCTTTGAAGCGGTTTTGTTTGTCGACTCATACTCCTTATGCAATTGGAGAGATCGGAATGGATAAATCGATCAGTCGCCAAGTGTCAATTCAACTTCAACGGCATTTCTTTGAAGAGCAAGTTAAGTTTGCGAAAGAACACAACGTCTTCTTCACTGTTCATTGTGTGAAATGTACCGCAGCTGTGTATGAAGTGTTGTCCACTCTAGGTCCCTTCCCAAAGGGTTTTATTATGCATGGATACTCGGGCCCATCTGATTTCGTAATGAAATTTGCTGAACTTGGAGCCTATTTCTCTGTTTCGGGCTACTACTATCAACTCAGTCCCAATCGCCAAAAGGCTATGGAAGATACGATTCGTAAGATCCCACAGGATCGTCTGTTGTTTGAGAGTGATGCTCCTGACATGGCCGCTATTCCGGAAGTCTTGATAGCGTACGATGAAGAAAACAGTGCGAATACGCCAAATTGCATTCCTTATGTATTACAGAAAGGTTATGCTCAGTTCTAGATTTGTCATCAAGTTGCTTCCATTTGTGGAATGTCGGTTGATTCTCTCTCCGCAACTGTCTTTGCCAATAGTGAACGTCTTTTATCGAGTTTCTATCGGCTTTGTTGACTATCAAACGACTTCTAATGTTTTTTTGTCGTAATGGAGATATAAAGATGAGATATATAGGTTAGCTACTCGCTCTTACTACTCTTTCGTTTTCTTCTCGATGAACTTGTTGAATCAGGATTATGAGTGTATAATAAGAAATAGTAAACAGCCATAGTTTGGTATTATGAAGTACATCAGAATGTGAATCCATTTAGTGTATAGATGTTACATCTAGAAGACTGATTGAGGTAATCGAAATATTCACACTCAGATTGACAGTTCCCCGTTATTCCAGTTATAGTATGTTCTCAAACAGTTTTGTGTTTCTTCGAAACAGAATGCAACATAACACGCTTAATAGGCCATTTGTCCAAGCTCATTGAACTTATTCTCCAGACTATCAAAAGCATCAGGATTTACACTGATCTTACGAAGCTTGTTCCAGACATAGAGAATGGTCAGAATGACAACAAGAGTGACTACCACTGTGAGAATAATCACAAGGGTGTTCACACTCAACAGACTCTTATACTTAAAGGTCATGCAATCGGCTCCCGAGTAACGGCTACTACAATAGCAACGAGCCGTATCCTGCTCCTCATCATAACCACACACTCCGTGACTACCACACACATTGTTGTTCACACGAGGACATTCAGTGGGACAAGCGTGAACCGATCGGAAGAAGATGGCATAATCACAATTGTTATTCGTGGTTCCTACATACGTGTAAGTAGGGATATCTACTACTGCATCTGCACAACGGAGAGAAATGGAAATCGTTGTCTGTCTGTAATCCTCATTGTTACAAGTTTTGTAAGGACAACAGAAATCACCTTCCTTATACTTAATCACTACTCCCATCGCGGGATCCGTGATATCATATAAACCCATCTCCGAATTGGAATCAACCGTATAATCCAATCCAAGACGAATACAAGTGGATTCTTCGCCAACTGGCTTCGAAAGAAGGAAAGCGGGAGCAGGTTCCTTGGTTAATTCGGCCTTGCCATCCACAACTTTGTGTTGGGTCTCCACGCATTTGTCTCCCCCTTCATAATCGCGAGGAGTAGTAATAGTATTACGACAGAAATTGTAGATAATGCTAAACATCAGCGCAAATGATCCAATTCCCACGTTCTATTAAAACCCTCAATTGGTGCATATAAGTCAGTTCGGTAATCCTCCATATCATTTCGCAGTGGTGAAAGATCGAAAGACACCTTTCGAAGGGTTCCAGTACATGCCGATGCCATACAGGCAGCAATTAAAGCAATGTAAATAAGCGAACGCATCTTAACTTATCGATTCTAGTTAGATCAAGACGAATGATGGTTAAATATATAATTATCATGGCAGATTTGGAACATTAACTACTAAACATACAGAACCACGGCAGAATCTCGATGGAATCACTATTCTATCTAACAAGTTGGAAAAAGGAAGTGAGTAAGTTAGTCCTGAGTTTTGGTGAACGAACAAAACATCTTGCAAAGGTAATTAAAACGACAGTCCAAGAACTTCATAAGGATGTTACTAAAATGTCATCGAACGCAGTATTCACCAGAAATCGCATTCCCTCTTCGGATGGTTCTTTCAGCACATACTCAATCGGTTTTCCACTTTCGCTACAATGCAATCTTTTAACAAGCCAACTAACTCGCTTGGTGAGTATTTTCATACACGCATCCCTAATAGACGTGTTGTCCTTTGGAGACCCTTCGGACTGTATATCCAGCACCGTAGCATAAATCTCAGAAACATTCTTCTCAACAGACCACTCTGGAGAAGCCGAGGTAGGATGAAGATGAAATTCCACACATAACCAAGAATACATTCGTTTTGAATCCCGTTTCGAAGTGGCCACAGCAAATGCGACAGTGAAATGAGACGAGGGACAGCATGGATAACAGAGCCTACTTTGGAGAATCCAGTACTCAAAGTGAATGATTTGCGACGATGGAAAACAGGACGAAAGGAAGGATCGAAGATCAATAGCAAATTGATTACACGAATCCATGCCATGTTCTTCTGTGTTAATTCCAATCTCTGATATAGACCAATCAATGCGATTTAGTTCACACAGATCCGATGAAGAGCACCAGAGCGTTTGTGGATTAGCTTCCATGAACAGCAATGTTGATGGTTTGTTGAAGACAGTAACGAATGTTGACTCTGCTATAACCCGCTGGACCTGAACAGATCGGTAGGACGTGAGTACAGAAGGAGTCAAAAAGTTATCACTCTTCTGAGGAAGGACAACCATCCATATCGTCCCTAAGCATGGCAGAATAACAATAACACGCTGGTAATGAACTGTTATCAATCTCTTGTCTAACTGAACTGAGAAGGTGGAATTGCTAGGAATAGTAACCGAAAGAGTAGTAGTGGTTGAAGAATAATCCAAAATGTAGGAAAGCGAATAGAAAGAATCAGCATGAGAAAGAGTCACTATATGTCATGACCAACAGTGAAACAAACACCATAAGTGATGATCTGGAATCTCAAATATGGTAGTTTGGAGTGCAGATGGTTCCGAGCGGAGAATGGTTCGTCCCAAACAGAGATATGGAAGTAGCTTCTATGAATAATCAAAAACGAAATAATTCACTCGTTTTGTATCATACTTCCAAGAGATGATAAACGCAACCCTCCCATCCGTCCTATATATGCTAACTACAATTTCAATCTTATAGCACGATTTACACAGATAATGTCCATCACTCGAGAAACGAATATAATGGATATTTGTGGTGAATACATAAGAGTAGCAGATCGATTCTAAGAGTGTTGCTTTACGCTTGACATTACTTCAGACGAAGGAAACAAACATTCCATTGGACACCTCCTCCCTTTTGCTTGGACCGAATAATCCCAGCAATCATACTCATGACATGGAAACAATCTTGCAAGACAAAACAATGAATAAGTTTCCAACAAACAAGTATAGGTATTGAATATCAATGACCACTGATCAATAACACGAAACGATAAGTGCCATCGCTTTACATACTCTAAAGCATCTTCAACTGCATCAACTACTAATCTGTAGTCAGGGTAAATACTCAACTGAGCATAATTTCTCCGTTTCAGGAAGATCTGACCATTTTGATACAGTTCTTGAGCATTCTTCAATTTAGAAGGCACATACTTCTCATTATAATTAGCTACACTCACATAATGAACACGGGATAAAAAGGCGATGTTCGCAAAACACATCTCATAAAAGAACGGCGGATTGCATTCAATCAATACACTGTGAGGAGTCATAAACATAACATTGGTCATTGCACTGCCATGTCCACCCAACACAATATCTGTGGAATAAAAGAGGCGTACTTGATCTTCATAACTTAAATTGCGCATTGACGACTGTGAAATCGAAAGCAACTGGAATCAGTCGGATCCTCCACACCTACAGGTTCGAAGTGACGTCGGAGATGATTGATATACTCGTGTTTCCGCAGCCATTTCCGATCTCGCTGACGCTCCAAGAACAGTAGATTCCAGGAATGAGAATAGAACTTTCTTGATGGAACTTTTGCTTGTTTGTACGACATTCCACGCATCAAATCCTGGGGAAGAAAACCACCAAAGATTCCACCATCAGAATTGTACGCCATGCGATCGATAAGGGTCTACACAGGAAGCAGATATCTCAATACATACAACAGATCGAAAGCATTCCAATTCTGGTTGATCCGTTGATTTGGAGAAGACCAAAGTGGGTCGAACCGATGGAGGGAAAATGCGTACTAACAAGTTCAGATAAGTCTTTGACCAAACAAACTCGGTCTGATTATCAAACTGAGGAAGATAGAGATGCGTAAGAACAGGATACTGTGATCGGTTGAGGAATTTGAGAAGCAACTGATTCACACTCTCACTAAAGTGATAAATGTGATACGGGAGGAATTGCTGCGAAATGAATAGCCCTTCCTCCTGTCGCCACCATGCACTACGTGGAATGGAGCGGTGATTCCAAGAATACTTCCATCCCCAGCGGAAGTCTAGAGTTACAGAATCACCATATTCTCACATTGACGACCAAAGGCTTTAATATTCATATCACCGCTCCCAGTTGAATAGAAATGGTATGTTCCACTTCCTTTCTCCCTACAAATATTATGAGCGTACAAATAAGGAGTATTCATAAATGGAATATCAACTAGATCTAAATAGCTCAGAGATCGCAGAACAGTGTGTTTCGGAATACGATCTTGTCTACGCATCGTAATCACAGTTCATTCTCACGAATTCATATAATTGGACTGAAGGTTCGACAACAGATTATCAAAAGTTGATTCCCTACATGGAAACAGAGAAGAAACGCAAACCATGGTTCACTCTCCTTCGAGTTACTCTCTTCGAACCAATCAGATTCGTTTACCAATGTAATGGTGATCACTTGTTGAGTACTTCCGAGTAGAAAGCATCGATTGCCACAAACAGGATGAATAGTGATTGAATCCTCTACCTTGATTCCTTTGTTTCCATTTACGATACTTTCAGGTATATCTGCATAGATTTCTGAAGTGATGCTAGACCCCTCGTCAATACGACTTCCAGCACTCGCCATCATTGACTTACTTGGTTCGTGAGTGAATTTTCGAATTCTATCAACATTGACCCAACCACCAATAATGACAGCAGCTGAGAGCCAAATCAGAAGAATAATTATCTTCTGATGGAATCGCCGCATCCAAATGTTTTTCCAACAAAGAATCAACAATAATATCATACTTCGACAATAATGAGAAAGTATGCTAGCACCAATCTCTCACTTATTCCTCGGTCTTCTTGTTCTCAAGACTAGCATAGTATGCTCTGCACTCATCAATGGACCAACTCTGATCAACGCCTTCCTTAGGAGTAGGTGTC
>NW_014569100.1:0-6825 GCF_000743755.1 Blastocystis sp. subtype 4
ACCAGTTCCACTCTTCATCTTCTCAAGTCTGTGCATGAAATACCAGTAACGAGACTTTGCAGTCACAGGATTAGGAGCAAACAGTCTCATTCTGTAAATTTCAGGCTCAGGATCGTTTTCAGTAGGAAGACGACGACCAACAACGTGATAGTAGTGAATCTACAAGGAGTTTAGCAACAAGAATTCTAGATCATAAGTGGATGGTTCGATCGATTGAAAGCATCCTTACAGGCATTATAATGCTATTTTCCTGTCCTAGGCACGGATATATGAGGAAAACCAAGAAAGAAGGAGGGATCAGGGGGCAAAATAGAAAAAGCAGGTTTCAAATACTTGGATATTGAAATCACACTTATCTTTGAATATCGGTGTTTGATTCAATAGAATGGTTCAAAATGAGGTTTAAAAGCGTTTTATTTACCTCCAGAAGTGTGAGTTGTCAAACACATTGATGTACTGTTTCGATAAATGCTCTCAGAACAGGAACAAAACATTCATAAAGAGGGTTTAGAATTGAACTGATATCATATTCCATAGAATCACTCATATCATGTTCTCTTCGTATGATGATTTTAGTAAAAGAAAGATTCAAATTGGTGGTGCAATTCAGGTGAATTATTAATCCTCTGGTTACTGATAGATGGGATCTGGAATTCCTAAGTTGAACAGAAGTTTACCGCATTCACTAACGGAACAGATAATGATTCAAACTAATGTGAATGTAGCTCAAAAAGTGATTCGACGAGTATTAACAGTGAACCAATTTGTGAATGATGGTAGTTATCGTTAAATATCATCATATAGAGTGTCTTCGTTTTATTAATATTACGAGGTCTAACCCATCAGATTCTCTGTTGGAGGAACTAGTGAATTTCTTATCCATTTGTTCATTGTTGTTTCGCAGTCTTACAAAATCAACAATCCAAACCTTGAATGAACTGGAGGACATCATTCAGACGCTCTGTCTATCAAAAAATATCGTATTTTCATGTCTCATTTTCTCATTCCAATAGTCCATTTCACTTTTGAATGAATTGTCCTTACATTCAGCATCAACTGCCTTGTACTTTCAATCAGAGAAACAGATTCTACGGAGCTTTCTCATCTTTTCACAGATCATTCAGACTGCAAATCAACAGATTTTGCTTCAAATGACTCCCATATTCTCTTCAACCATCTTCTGGAAGTTGCTATTACGTCTCTGGGGACCTAATGAATCCACTTCGCCTAAGATAGAACTGACAAAGCAATTCTATTCCCTTTTTCTTGATCGACTCACCAAGTACATTCAACTCCTCTCCTCAGATCAGCAGCAACTTGTTTTGAAGGCAATTCTCCAAGTAAACAATCCTTCTTCTCCATGTCTCTTCATAACAGCACTTCTCATGCGATGGTTTGTTCTCATAGTTGATTCAAAGGAGATGTCATCTCAGACTCTCCCCTTTGTTCTTGCTGTTTATCGGTCTCTTCCACAATCCCTATTTCGTACAGAGCAACCAGACTGCTCAGCCAATCTCTATCTGTCTATTGCTACAGAAGAAGACCCCAATACAGTCCTGAAAGTGTTGACGGATTTATGGGATTCGCAATATCAACAGCTGACATCATTCGAAGAGAGGCAACCTGTGAAAGAGTCAGATGTTATGATTGAACAGATTCAGCAACGACTTTGTGGGTATATCATGAAGACAGATACTTTAATGACAATTATCAAGGTTGTAGATGCAATGAAAGAGGATGAATCTTGTGTGGAGAGTTTTTGTGACTTGTTGAATGAGATGTTATTTCATTGGGGAATATCAAGTGTATGAGAAGAAAAAGGGTTTCACTAATAGCTTCCTGTAATCAATACCAGCTTGCATAACCATGGTGTATTGTTTCTTTGTCTCCTTGTCCAATTCCATCAATCCAAATTTGTTCTATTTTTGATAGGTTTTTTGACAAGTGTAACTCCTTTCAGAATAATTGACCTATAGAGAATTCATGAAGACTATTCTCAGATTCGATACAGTTCACTTCTCATTAACATTCTTCTCTTCCTCTTTCACTTCACTACAACAACTATTGAGGAACTGCTTCGGTATATCTCTGCCGAGTCTCTGAATTGCTTAATGAATTGCATTCTAGAGAATGCTGTTCAGTTACACAGATATCGTCTCTGGGATCAATCAATCTCTGTTGAAACCGAGTCATTTCTACGTTACACAGCTTATGTTCGTGGTCTCTCTCTTCTTCGCTACTTGAGACCTATCATCACATCCTGCTATCTTGATGAAGTAGGAGACATTCTTTGGTTGCGGGATACTCCTGATGATGAAATGATTGTGAGAGCTATGGCGTGGTCTCCTTCGCTTGCTTCTCTTCAAAAGCGCATCAGTACATTTCAACAGAGAATCATATTCCATGATACTCCGACTGTGGATATGAAGGTTCGTCGAAAACATCTTCTTGAAGATACACAGTCTCAATTCCAACTTCTTCATAACAGTAATCTCTTACAACATCGTTTCTTTGTATCCATGGATCCATAGGATGAATCTCTAGGTTCGCTTTTATGATGAAGATGAGAATCCAGAGCCAGGTATTGATGGAGGTGGATTATCACGGGAACATATGTATCTTGTTCAACGAGAACTATTTGCTCCTCAGAATGATCTATTTGCTGTATCCCAACAGGGAGAATTGTATCCTGCATATACAGATCTCACAGAGGATCTAAAGAGGCGATATCGATTCGTAGGACAAGTCTTAGGTCGTTTGTTGGCAACTCAGCAGTTGTGTATTGCAAGATTAGCTCCATTCTTCTTGAATATTGTAGGTATGAGAAGGAATAATGAATTCAAGCTATTGAATAAGCCTTATGCATTTGTGGATCTGCGACAGAGAAGTGAACAGCTGTATCAATCTCTCGTGTATCTTCGTGATTCGTTAGTAATGTTTGATAGATTGATTCATAGTGCCACTACGGAGGAATTGGCTGAATACACAATGAGTGTGGAATATACGAATGGTCCATCTTCAGAGATTCAACGGGTTTGTTTTGTGGAGAATGGGGATATGGTCAGAGTAACCCCCGATAACGTGAATCTGTATATTCAATACCTCACCCAATTCTATCTCTGTGATAGTATTCTCCAGCCTGCTACTTATATTCGTCTGGGAATGCTTGACTTGTTAGGAAAAGCCGATTATTCTCTCTTTGAAGCGGTTTGAGTGAAATGATCGAATGAAACTTAGAAGGAATTTCAGTGGGTATTGTGTGGAAAGAGAGATGATTTCGATTTTGTAGATATGAAGAATCATACGATCATTGATAATCCCATGCACGATGAAGAATATGAAAGCTGCTTTTGGAGTGTCTTGGAGGAATTTTCAGAGGAAGATATGTCAAGATTCCTGGAATTTGTAACAGGAGTAGGAAGACCTCCAATTAATGGTTTTGCTAATATGAATCCTCCCGTCACTTCTGGTGAATTTACTCACATCTAGTTACTAATTCGGTTTTTCCCCTATGCAATGAAGGAGAATGAAACTCTCCCGTTACCTCTATCTCATACATGTAGTAATCAAATTACAATTCCTTATTATCAATCCAAAGAAGAATTAAAGAAGTATCTGTTGATGAGTATTTATGAAGCTGAGGGTTATGGCTATTCATAATTGTGTTTGTTCTCGAACAGACGAAATACACTAACTATTTTGACTAGAACGAGCATCCTCACGTTGATCACTAACTTTGTCTTCAATTATCTGTTCAATAATAGCATCCGCATTCTATAGAGTTGGTTCATATAATAATACTCATACTTTCTTTCTCTCTCGATCGCCACCTGCCATCCAGCCTATCAGGATTCCTGACGCAACTAGAATGTTAGAAATAGTAAATATGAAAAAGTACCGATTACTGCACAAGTGTTAGCGAGTTGTGTAGTCTTCATTAACAAACAAATGAATAGAATTCTATAAACCGTGCACAAAAAAATGCAAGTAGAAAAACTGAAACCACGATACAACTGTTCAGATAAAAAGGATGTCTAAAAGTAAGAAGGAACATAGGATTTTACGGAGGATGTGTATAGCAGTAAAAATACCCCACAGTAATTAGAATAGATACTAAAAATCGCAGAAGTGTCATCCAATTGAACTTACGCAGTAGAATGACTATCTGATATCCAGCAGTGATGAGTCCACAAGGAATATGAATATATCTCACGAGAAGACCTGTCAACCACTTCATCACAGTAGCCGAGTTGTAGAAGATAAACCACACTACAAGCAGTTTTACAATGAGTTGAAGAAACGATTTCCTAAAAGAAGCAAAGGAAGTAAACGAAGATGAAGACCAGAACTCCCAAAATCCACTCTCGTTGAGCCAGTCTCTAATAGAAGAAACAGCATCCCATGCCCAATTGTACAATTTAGAGCAAATGCCATTCAATGAATCCCAAAAAATGGAAAGCGATGATCTAATCTCAAAGTACATAAGAACAATAAATATGATCGCACAAATCCAACGTAGTTGCCACAATGTGGATTTCCGTCTCTTTCCCATCACCAATTCAGTCATGTACTGTTCAGACTTCTTAGCAGCCTATATCTTATTTCATGCTTCAAATCAAACGTGATCGGCGTTCTTTGCAATTTCATCACACCTCCTATTAGTTTCCTCGATTGATTCTCTTAGAGAAAGATGAGCTGATTGAATCGAATCCCTGATTTCCTGGTTCTGGTAATCCAGAACAATACTCCACTGCTTCGTAGCAACCGTCATGCACATCACCAGTTCTCGAATAGTCAGATGCCTATCTGGATTCATATTCACATGTTCAATAAGCTCTTGAAGAGATAATATATATGGATTCACCAAAGATGCAATTACTTCCTCATTAGCATCACTGATCATAGGAGGCTCCGGTCTATTTCTAGAGATCTTCTGAATATTGAGATTCATAAAGTCAACCAAGGACCTAATGTCCAATATATACTGATTCATGAATAGAAGTCCCTTGATCGAGTCTATGAGAGAATCGATTTCAGTTGGATCCGTCTCCTTGATCAGAACTCCCAGTTCCAGACACATCATCCTTCGAAACGAAGTGCTGTACTTAATCAACAATCTGTTGAAAAAGGGGTATTGAAACAGTTGTTTCCATGACACTAAATGGGTTGTAAGGGTGCCCAACTCCTTATTCAACGAAATCAGGTATTTCGAAGAACAATTCAATTCATTGGTCCATGGGAAACGGTTCTTATTATCATAGGCATCCAAAAATTATACGATCTTCTTAGAGAGAGAAACAAATGCAGTAACAAGAGAAATGATAAGAACAAGTGAGCAAATAAAAGCAGGGAAAAGGAGTAAATAGAGAATAACGGCAAAGAGAGGATGTTGGACTTGATGAACTACCCATCACTAAATAAAAGATAACCCACTTGCATCGCTTGGACATATCCCATTCATCACATTGACTTGTTTCATTTGCGGGTATACACAAATCGTACTATCCTGTTTCGATTGTACCCTTTCCTGATGATTTATTGGGACCCGAGGAATGGGAAACGACGGAATTATAGTTGCTGCTAGCTAGATGATGAAATGCATTCAACTCTTCCTACGGAGCAAGTCAGCAAGATAAACAATACAATAATCAATCGACTACCCATAAATGATTGGAATATGAAACAATTTCAGCACCGAAACTACTTCCTTTGTTATTATAACCCCAAAACTTTAGTTACCTTTCTTTCCAATTCATTCGCCCTAAAGAACTAGAAATGTCTGAAGGTGGTTTGTGTCTTCCTCTTTTGATTTTATAGTGCCTGTTGAAGTTCCTACTGAAGCTCCTGCTGAAGTTCCTGCTCAGACCCCTGCTGAGGCTCCTGCTCAGGAAACTCGTCGTCCTCGTGGTCGTGGTCGCGATCAGCGCCGTCCCCGCCGTGGAGGTGATGAGGCTAAGGAATGGGTGCCTGTGACCAAGATTGGTCGTCTGGTGAAGGCCGGAAAGATCACCTCGATTGAGGAGATCTATCTGTTCTCTCTTCCCATCAAGGAACCTGAGATTGTGGACAAGCTGCTTCCCGATCTGAAGGAGGAGGTTATGCAAGTGTTCCCTGTGCAGAAGCAGACTACTGCCGGTCAGAGAACCCGTTTCAAGGCTTTCGTGGCTGTTGGTGATTGTAATGGTCATGTGGGTCTGGGTTCTAAGTGTGCTAAGGAAGTTGCTGGAGCTATCAAGGGAGCTATTCTGGTTGCTAAGATGTCGATCATTCCTGTGCGTCGTGGTTACTGGGGTGACAACGTGGGTTCTGTCCACACTGTGCCTGTGAAGGTGACTGGAAAGTGCGGATCTGTCCGTGTGCGTCTGATTCCTGCTCCTCGTGGAACTGGAATTGTCGCTTCTCCTGTGATGAAGAAGCTGCTGACTCTGGCTGGAATTGATGATGTGTACACCAGCTCTCGTGGTCACACTCGTACTCTGGGTAACTCGATCAAGGCTACCATTGCTGCTCTTCGTAAGACCTATTCTTACTTCACTCCTGATTTCTGGCACAATGAGTGTGATGAGATGATTCCTTATCAGAAGTATACTGACTTCCTGAGCAAGGGAGCTAAGGCTTATTAAGCTTTCTGTCGTGTTAAGGAAAGTGTGGGCGACACTACGGTGCGTGTGTGCCGACCTTAATGCATTCTGTTTCTTACAAACATATAAATATCACAATAACCCATTAGTTCTTCTTCTTATCCTTCGGCAAGAAGTCAGACTTCTCCACAGACTTGGTATTCTTCACGGGCTTCTTGGAAGCAGAGCAATAGTTGAACAGGAA
>NW_014569099.1:0-5859 GCF_000743755.1 Blastocystis sp. subtype 4
TTTCACTCTACAATACCTGCATCACCGATGTATTGTCATTTAAGTAGACTGTGCTAATTGCCATTGTTGGAACTTCAGCAATGAGGACCCGACGAATAGAATTCGCAATAGATGCATCCACTCCCACCAATTCAAAAACAACTTGCTCATCAGACTAGATATGAATCAAAAACACGAATACACCATTCCTACATGAGAAAGAATGTTAATCTTCACGTTATCCTCCAAATTATCCAGGTAGTGCTCAACTGCATTACTTGTTTCAACCACCTAGTGTGAGATCGATCAACCAATATGTTACATCCTTAATTCCTGTGAATCCAACCGCAGCCAAAGGTTTCATTTCGTATATGGGAGGTTATTTGAGGAGATAGAGACAATTGAAAGAGATGGAGAAATTCAAGTTTCTTTTGGTCATTCAAATAGTTTGTAGTATTTGTTGTCTTTCATTTTTGGATTAACTGGCTTTATACCTAAATGGATTCATCATGGAGACCTATTGTTGAAAGAGGCACATTTTTTAACATATTTCTCGATGATGAGTCTTTGAAACTAACTGTGGTATGTCGACCTCATCAATTGTTTTATTCTGATAATCATATGAATGGTAATAGAATGTATAGTTTTTATTTCAGTGATACTTAGTAGTGCCATGACCATGGAGATCTCACAGAATTGCAGTGCTGTGGATCACCTGAGTAAGATAAATGTTGGTGATATGTTGTTGGCAGTGAATGGGACCTCGTTTTGTTCGTTTTCAGAATCATTCGCAGTACCTCAATGGGTTCATGCTTACAAGAATATCGGTATGCCACGTCTGATATGTTTCTTTCGTCCTTCTGCTAACGGAGAGTTCTCATTCATTCCATCCAATGTAATTATATGCTTGCAAGTGATAAGGTAGTGTGTATTTGGAAGTCCATTTGTTCATCAAGGTTGTATCTATGGTTTGTCCAAACGAGAAGATCTCCAATACTTGACACAACTTCATATCCTAGTGAAAGAGAGTAAGAGATAGATTGATGTATTGAGAGTAGCAATTCAAGGCAATTCCTTTCCAGATCATCTAACAATTGTCACTTCAGCCAAAACATCTTCCATGAATATGAACATGTCTATTGACTCTATCAAGGAGAGAGCTATGATCGCTTCCATGAATAATATGGTTCGAGAATTTGGAGCACAGCTGATAGGACTGTTGAAGCAGTATAATATGATTCTGGAAGAAATGATTAAGCTACGTGTGTTCACAGACAATGCAATCACTCTATTGAAAGAGCAGATGGATAAAACTCGATTTGAATTGAAGAATGATCCATGTGTTGGTTATGATAGTCTGAATACTATAAGTCAGCATTTAACTAGATCTGGTGAAAAGTATTCTGTTCGTCTCAATGAACGAATCAGCCATGAGATATCTAATGGAATGTCAAAAGAGAGTTTGATAACTGTGCTTTATACACGCGATGAATTGGCTATCGTCCTTCAGCATACACGCCAATTGAATAGTGTACTATTGACACTTCAAAAGTTGAATGAGACAGTCAAACACTGGATTAGTCAGTCTTTGACTTCTTCCTTGCAGACAGCTCGGATTCAAGTTGGATCACACACATCTGGTACTCCCTCGCAATCAGTTGCTGTTACCACTATGCCATCTACTAGTGCTTCACAACCGTTAGTGAGTCCTGAAATCTCATCTCTTCATCCTATTCCCTTCTCTAATCAACTGATAGCATGTCAAACCTCTCAGTTGCAAGAGTCAGTTAAATCCACTTCAGTGTCTTCTCAATCAAAGTCTCGATTTGAACCACTGTTGAAACCCAAAGCGTTACAAAAGAGTCAGATCGATTATTTCGGAAAAGGACTCATATTTGATGCTGACTATAATATCAATGAATCATTTCCAAGCAGATATTCGTTCACACTTCCAACTAACATAGATGATTTCTCTCCAGTTACTGTTAGTCATCCACATTTCATTACACCTCCAATTGTTGGGATGAAACCATTTGATATATGTGATGATACTGATGTGCTTACTCCTAATATCAAGACTCCAGATATGAGCACCTTTGATGTTCTTAATGATCTTGAATTGGATATGGATGATTGTGTTTGTGAAGATGGCAATGAAGCTGATCATAATCAAAATGAATTGAATGGATGCGAAGTTACACTTGAACTTAAGGAATTAGAAGGAGAAGATTTGCTACCACTCCCACTTGGCTGTATTTGTTTCTATTGGATTCAACAATAGACTTGCGACCTCTTCAATTAGGAGAGAAATACGTCCCATTTCATATCCAGAGGTTCTTCCAATTAACATCACATGCAATGATTCCTCTCTTATGTGATAAGGTGTTACAGGAGAGAAATGATTATTCGCATCATTTAACACCTGATCAAAGAGAATCCTTGTGTCTGATCTTCCAACAGTTTACTGCTGGTGGAAGATCATCTCATAGAGGTGTGATATTGGCTGATAACCCAGCAGAAGGGAAATATGAATTGATTGCTCTTACAGTGATTGAGAATTGGTTAAGGTAGATAAGAGGAATGTTTATGATTTGAAGAGGAATTCACAAAGCAGTGATTCTTAGTGATGATAGATCATTGAAACCAAGAATCGAACGTATTTTTGGTTTGTTTGAATTACAAGGAATAATTGTAAAATCAGAATTCTCTCTGAATGATAGATAATTGATTGTAATGGCATATTTCATACTTCATTATTGGAAAGACAGTAGAGATAGGTGATTTTATTGAGAATAGATTGGAACAGAGTACTGATGGAGTTGTGATTCTTTCATATGATGCACTCTTTCAGAATAGTGATGAAAAGTGATTAGTATGCTGAATCTAATTCATAATTAGACTTTGTATTGATTGTCTTATCCCATGGTGTGGAGCTGATTTCCATGGTGTTCTTGTATTGGATGAATTCTCACAATCATTGTCTCATGATCAGAATATCAAACCAATTATCCAACTTCAATCGATTCTCTCTCATGCTAATGTTCTGTATGCTTCATCATCCCAGTTCTCGTATTTGGATCTTCAGTATATGATTCGACTTCCACTCTATGGATCAGGCATGGGGTACAAACATTATGATGACCTTAAAACGAATTTGAGGACTGAATTCTCACCACTATGGAATGTCTTACTCTGGCAACTAATCGAATCTGGAAATTACATTCATCATCCTTTGTCATTCATGAATCTTCCCGTGTTTATCAATCATGTGAAGATTCCTAGTACTGTTGATGCATTGTACGTGTATTCTGTGATTCTGAGAGATAGATACATTGCTGCTAAACGAGTCTGGGACAAGATTTTGACAACTCTTAAAGATGTCATAATTATTATGAGTCACTATACATGTAATGATGAACATCTATCTCGTTCTTATACAGATGAGGAATTAATGAATATGAAAGGGGTAAGATTCTTATAAGGAGGATCTAATTAGTAGCAAATCCCCAAAGAGTTGATATGGCGATATGTCTGGCTTCATTACAATCTATTCTGGTGGACAATGACAGTGACTGCCAAAGTATTCCAGAAATATGACCTAAATTGTAGATTCCAGAAGTATTAGCAAAAGCAAAACAGTCTCTCCAGAGTCATCATCGCTTCATCATCATTTTAGACTCCATGCATGCAGGTGAAATGGACTCAATGCAGGATATGCATGTGACTTATTCACAACCTCCTATCTTTGAACGAGACTTACTGACCCCATCATCTTATAAGCAGAATCAAAGTAGAATTGATACTAGTCTTGAAACTAGATTGCAAGTTCCTTGAACAATACTTAGCTGAACCTCGTTATCTTCTTTATCATTTGGTTGATCATTGTATTCCAGAGGTGACAAGTGACTGGGTGCTGTGTAAAGAGTCTCAGAAGAAAATCATTGACTTTACAGCGACAAAGGAATCCTGGTTGTTGTTACCTGATTCTGTTCATGTGACTCCTACTGTAGAACGTGTAGTCCAACAACATCAGTGTTATTTGAGAGAATGGAAGCAATTTCTCAAACAAATCATTCACGATATTCATTTACCAGTGACTCCAATTGATGTTATAGTCAACCAATTGGGAGGCTATCAATGTGTGGCTGAAATTTCAGAACGGTTTAATTGTGTCTATCGACATGAGCCTAACCAGCAAGATGAGTCTGTGAACAGTCTATCAGACTTTGTTACTCCACAGAAAGTCTACACTAAGGAAGATTACTTGAAGAACTCCTATTATTATTATCATAACCGCGGTTCTTCTATAGAGTCTCTTCAAACCACAAATTCTATTGAATGGAGTTCATTTCTCGAAGGGAAGAAACGAGTTCTTTTTCTATCTGAACAAGCTGGATTTGGCACGTATCTTTCGTCATATGGTGATATTTCTTGGGTTGATTCGCCTGATAAGAGTGATATCGATGTGGTATATTTGTCAATTCCTTCTGATCCTTGTCGAATCCTGAACCGAATGCAAGGATTCTTTGCTCGAAGTGATATTCACGGAACAGTTACTTTTCTGACCACTGAACCATCACAACGTGTGCTTGCTCGTTCAGCTGTGCGTCTTCTTGAGACTCATGGTGCCTTGTATCGGTATGCCTCTTCCAAAACTCAACATCCATGGTTCATGGTTCGTGATGTTAACTCACCAGAAGGCCATTATGCTTGGTTGAAGTGTATGACACTAATCACCCAACAGACTTCACCAACAACCACTCCTTCATGTCGCATCTTTGATGAGCTAATTCTACCAGGAATATACTTACAGCCTTTCCTTGTTGTCTCTTCAGAAAAATCTCTCTATGGTCACTATCTTAGTTCTTCTGCCCCAAATCGTCTCTTTCTCATGAATCAGTGTCTCCGTATTCTGGGATTTACATCTTTGAATGATACTCTGAACATCCCTTCAGTACTGGAACGCTTAATTGGAATGGATTTTGTTATGCAGAAAATGATTGTTGGCTACTATTATGAGATTCTGGATCATGTTTTGGATCATTTGCATTACCGCGGGAGTAATCGGTCAGTGATGTCTATTATAAAAAGTGGGTATATTAAAATAGGTTCATTTTGTAGTAAATAGAAGACGAGAAGAACAAGAGTTTGGTACTTTCGGAGATGGAAACAAGATGACTGTACATCTGTTTAGCATCGAACATAGTATCTCATTTATGGAACTAAAGAAATATTGTGATCAATACAAGGATGCTGTTATGAAGAAATTCTACACAAATGCAGATAACGAGGTTATTTTTGCCATTTCAGATTTTGATGTTTCTACAATTCCCTGGATTCGATTGTTTTCTCCTATTTATGGTGAACATCCTACAGAATATCGATTACCTGATCTTTTGAGGAAGTATAAGCGTGTTAGTGATGAACGAGCAAAAAGTCTCTGGTGCAAGGCATTAAGGTTACAGAGACGAGACGAATACGTATGGAAGAAGGAGAATGAGATATATGTGATCTCTGGTAATTTTGTCCGATATTTGAAGGTAATATTGGAAAACAGTAATTATGGTGATTCTGTTCATTTGTGTGAAGTTCGATTTAGTAATGAATCTTTGATTGGTTTGCGTGTATCAAGTTGAAATGAGATGGAGAGAATTACATGTAGGAAGAGTTGTGGATGTACTTCGAAATCTGATTGTAAAGAGGATAAGGAATAAATCTCAATATTCAAAGGAATCGAAGAAGGTGAAGTTATGATTGTACTCTACAAGTTTGTCGCACTTGTGTGTGTTTGTTTGAAAGATGGTGGATTGATTTCATAAGATGAAATAGAAATAAGTGTATTATTCTATGAAGTTGAAAGTCTCATATCTCTCATTGAAA
>NW_014569098.1:0-8770 GCF_000743755.1 Blastocystis sp. subtype 4
ACCAAGACTACTAATCGTGATTCCCTTGCCCAGACCACTCAGAACTCCACCAGTAACAATGAGATACTTCATTTCTTGTTGAGTTAAAGATTGTTTGCCTACTTATTCGTGGCAAAAAGGAACCAATAAAGATACCACAAATCCAGATAAATGATCCCTAATTAGCGAGGAAAGATGGTCAGAATTGGGTCTATTTCATTTCTATGAACGATCATTCTTTGTTTCTTCAGTTTTCTAGGGTAACTTTCCCACTTCTAGATTTGTATTCATGTAAATGATTGTAGACAGTGTTATGTAAATGATTGTAGACAGTGTTGTTGACACCTTACAAGCATCCTGACCACACAGAATTACGAATTATGTTGTTTGTGCAATGGAAATTGATGAAGAGCTGTAACTTCAGTTTCATCATCTCTATGGGTCGATATGGAGTTTAATAGTGAAATGAATTGTATTGGTTTGGCATTTGCTTCTTTTGTCCAAAGAGAATAGATGTGATTCACTATTTGATTCATAACATTCTAATGAGATTCAAAACCAAGCAGAACAACCATTGGAATCAGAAGCCTAATAATTCCTTCAACTCCACCAGATCGTTCCATTCGTTGTTTCTAACAGTTTTATCACTATCCATCAATTTTCAAAATAATCTGTTTGCTTCTAGATGAGTTAGGATTGTTCAAAGAGAGAGGAGCAGCCTTGTATTCTTCACTTCTTTTAGCCTGATATGAACTTTGAATTCACCAAAGCAACAGACATCATTTTCAAGTCAAAGGTGAATCCATTGACAGGTGGTCCTTTCTCCAAGAGATATTATGATATTTTGAAGGATCGAAAGAAGCTCCCCGTTCTCGACTTCCTTGATACACTGGAAGAAGCATTGGAAAAGACTCAAGTGTTGATTGTGGAGGGAGAGACGGGTTCTGGAAAGACTACGCAAATTCCTCAGGTTTGATAAGTTGAATGGTATAATTTGTAGGCTCTAATGCTTCATTACTTGGCAACCCATCCAGATTCCGAAATGATGATTGGATGTACACAACCTCGACGTGTTGCTGCTCTGAATGTGGCTAAGCGAGTTGCAGAGGAGCTGGATGTTGAGTTTGGACAGGAAGTTGGTTATACGATCCGTTTCGAAGACTATACGACAGAACGGACAAGATTGAAGTATATGACAGATGGAATGCTTCTTCGAGAGGCAACAGGCGATCCTGTGTTAAGTCGTTATTCCATCATTCTCCTGGATGAAGCTCACGAGCGAACAGTTTCAACAGATCTGATGATGGGTTTCTTGAAAGAGTTGCTTCCTCGTCGTCCTGATCTGAAACTGATTGTGATGAGTGCTACACTGGAGACAAGTCGTTTCCAAGTAGGAATGGTTTTGGAGAGTGAGGTGTAGAAGTACTTCAACAATGCTCCTTTGTATTCGATTCCTGGTCGTGTGTATCCTGTTGAAATCTTCTATACTCCCAAACCTGAGCGTGAATATGTGGAAGCTGCAATTCGGACTGTGATTCAAGTAGTGTTGTGATGAGATATTGATTGTAGATTCATCTTCTTGAGGATCCTGGTGATATCTTGCTGTTTCTAACAGGTGAGCAGGAGATTCTCGATACTTGTGATCGTTTGGAGGAAGAAATGCATTCATTCCCTTCAGATAAGCAGAATCTCATCGTATTTCTGATTATTGAATAATGACTTAGATCTTACCGTTGTTCTCCACACTGCCTCCTCAACAGCAACAATTGGTCTTTGAGCCAACTCCTGTGGGAAGTCGGAAGGTTGTTGTAGCTACTAACATTGCTGAAACCTCGATTACAATCAATGGTGTGGTCTATGTAGTGGATCCTGGATTCAGCAAGCAGAAGGTGTACAATCCACGTATTCGAGTGGAGTCCTTGTTGGTATCGCCAATTAGCAAGGCTTCTGCTCGACAACGAGCTGGTCGTGCTGGACGAACACGTCCAGGTAAGTGTTTCCGACTGTATCCTGAAGAGGCGTTTGAGACTCAGCTACAGGTAGTGAATAATGAATCTCTTGATAGATAGGAACAAAGCTATCCTGAGATCATGCGTAGTGATATCACATCAGTTGTTCTGACAATGCTAAGACTGGGAGTGAAGAATCTGGTTCGATTCGACTTCATGGATCCACCTGCTCCTGAGACCATGATGCGAGCTCTGGAGAACCTCAACTATTTGGGTGCTTTGGATGATGAGGGGCAACTTACACCACTTGGTAGGAAGATGGCTGAACTTCCATTGGATCCTCAGCAATCGAAGGCACTCTTGGCTTCAGCAGATTATGGATGTGTTCCTGAGATGTTGACGATTACAGCCATGCTCTCCATTCCACCTCCCTTCCAACGTCCTCGTGAGAGTGCTCGCTTTGCAGATGAGGCAAGAGAGCAATTCACTCATCCTGATTCAGACCATCTGACACTGTTGAAGCTGTAGGAATGGAGAATGAGTGTGAGATATAGATACAATGCCTATATTGAGGTACCTGAGAAGCGACGGAATAAATGGTGTTATGATAATTATGTGAATGCTCGATCACTGAACAGTGCAGTGAGTGTACGAAGACAATTAGAACGGATTTTGAAGAAACTACAGATTGATGTGACTAATGGAGGTGATTATCAGAATACCTACTATTTTGTGAATATTCGGAAGTGTATTTTATCAGGGTTTTTTATGCAAGTGGCTCATCGTGAGAGAACAGGTCATTATCTAACAATCAAGGATAATCAGGTTGTGAAGATGTATCCATCCTCTGTGATGAAGAATAAACCTGATTGGGTGGTATTTCATGAGTTTGTGTTGACAACAGCGAATTATATGCGAACGATTTCATCGATTGAGGGAGAGTGGTTGATGGAGGTGGCTCCTCACTATTATGATCTCAATTCTTTCCCTGAATGTTCTGTAAAGAATGAGTTGGTTGCAATTGAGAAGAGAAGACAATTGATGAATGAAAGGACAAAGGCTCGACGTACTCACTAGTGTCAATAATCTCATTAATGCGTTTGTTTGTTTGTGTAATGAAATGAGTAGCTTAATAAGGGAATGAATGAAAGAAAGAACAGGTCTTCCATAGCTCAGTTGGTTAGAGCGTGCGGCTGTTAACCGCAAGGTCGACGGTTCAAGCCCGTCTGGGAGAGTTTCTTTTTCCCATTATCATCATTAGAATGCTTTATTTTCTCGTTCTTTTATTCCTTTCTCTCCAGTTCGCGAATGCATTGACAATAAATCTCTCTGGAGGGAAACAGCAGTGTATTTGGGAAGAAGGAAGTATTGGAGATCAGCTATTTGCATCGTACGAAGTAACGAAGGGAAACTATCACAATCTCGTTGTTTCGGTAAGTTGTGAACGCTCGCTTCCATTTGTAGATTAAGGATAGTTACGGTAAACAAATATATTCTGCTTCTGGTAAGGAAGAAGATGACTTCATTTTCAATTTCGAATCAAGCATTCGTGTAACCCTTTGTTTCTCAACTCCGACGAAGGAAGATGTATCCGTATCATTCCGATATCAGCTTGGAAATGATGTTAAACCTATTAACAGAGCTCCAAGAGAGGAGTACGTGACATCGAGTATAGATAATAGTCATATGTAATTGTAGACGATGTGAACAATCTTGCTGACAAGCTGCAGGCTATCTCGACCGAGATCTATGCCATGCAAGATGAACAGCGATATACAGGAGAGAAGCAACATAATTATAAGAGCGGTCTGAATGAATGATTTCACTAATTCGTAGACCTTGTCAAACTGAAGAGAAAGATCATCATCTCGAATCTCTTTGAGGCAATTGTAATGCTTTTGTGTTGCCTTCTGCAATATTTCCAGTACCGATCGATGATCCAGATCTAATCGTGTGTATTTATGTGATCTTGTTTGTTTTGTGGAATAAACAGCAGCGCACAAGTATTTTCTATATTTTTATTTGAAGATTTTCATCATATTCCATTCTTCTGTCGAAACTTGTTGATGGAGGTAGAGGATTGTCGAGAAGAAAAGGCATTCTCACCGACATTAGCATCGTTTGAACCTTATATCGCTCTCTATGAGAAGTACATTCCAGAGAAGGTCAAAGTTGAGAAAAGACTCTCTGAAATCAAGGAATATGGAAAATCCAAGAGAGTGAAGAAGGAGATGCCTCGATATCCTGAGAAGGTAGTTCTATCTATCTAGTGAATAACCCATCAGACCCATTGGGATTATATGATGGCAGAAATGAAATGGTTAGCAACAGATTTCATAGAGGAGAGAAAGCGACATGGGAAATGGAGGAAGATGATAAATAAGGGAGTACTAGCTGTAGCAAAAGAAAAGGAGCAAGAGAAAATCAAAAAGAGAGAGGTTTGAACAGTGATTAGCATTCATAAAATAGGAATTAATTCGGAAACAGAGAGAAGTCGCTAAGCATATCAGTAAGCATGTCGCTATGTATTGGAACAAGATCGACAAGATTGTTGTGTACAAACACAAAGGGTAATTGATTTGACTTGCATCGAGTATAGTCAATTGTATGAGCGACGTAGCGAATTGATGGATCGTCATCTTCAATTCATGTTAAAACAGACAGAAGACTACACTAAACGACTGTCAAATCGAATAAGAGGTGCAAATTCTGATGAATGCATGAATTAGGAGGGATTTTGATGTTATAGCGAATCAAGCAGTGGTAGCACCGTTCCTCCTTAATCCCAAATATTCACTTCGACCTTATCAACAGAAGGGATTAGAGTGGTTAGTATCTCTGTATGAACAAGGTCTAAGTGGGATTTTGGCAGATGAAATGGGACTTGGTAAAACACTCCAAACAATATCATTACTGGCCTATCTGGCAGCAAATAAAGGCATTTGGGGTCCTCATCTGATTATTGTCCCTACAAGCACAATGTTGAATTGGGAATGTGAATTCAAGCGATTTTGTCCTGCTATCAAAGTTCTGACCTATTATGGTTCAGCAAAAGAACGTGCTGTAATGACATGAATTTGAGTGATTATGAATAGGAAAAGCGAAAAGGTTGGAATCAGCCAAATACCTTCCAAGTATGTATTACATCGTATCAGTTGGCAACAAAGGATCAATCTGTTTTTCGTCGGAAGAAGTGGGTTTATATGGTACTTGATGAGGCTCACAACATCAAAAACTTCCAATCGGAACGCTGGCAGACATTACTCCACTTCAATACGAAGAGAAGGTTATTGTTAACAGGAACACCATTACAAAACTCATTAATGGAATTGTGGTCGCTTATGCACTTTCTGATGCCTGCTTTATTCCGTTCCCGCGGGGAATTTGCATTTTGGTTTTCGAATCCAATGAATCAAATGGTGGAGGGTGAAAGCAGTGTGAATGCAAAATTGGTTCGAAGATTACATGAAGTGTTACGACCGTTTATTCTAAGACGATTGAAGAGTGAAGTTGAAAAAGAGGTTGAAATGTGAAGAGGAATATGATTATAGATGCCAAAGAAGTATTTCCATATTGTAAGTTGTCCACTGAGTAAGCGACAACGGTTCTTATATGAAGATTACATAAGTCGTCGGAACACTAAGGAACAACTAGCAAGTGGGAGTTTCTTATCAATGATGGGGGTGCTAATGCAGTTGCGAAAAGTATGCAATCATCCTGATCTATTTGAGACTCGACCTATCACCACACCTTTCATTTGTGAGAAACTTGACCCTATGTATCCCCGTTGTGTACTTAAGATGAAAGTAAGAGGAAGGATACAAAGTCATTCCTTCAATCAAGCTATCTTTCAAAGTAATGATCTGACAGACGAAGCATTGGATGAGTTGGATTGGAGACATGCCTTACGTTTCTTCCCTGATGATTGTCGCGATGTGAGTATATGTGAAGAGACGTTGTTATGGAAGATGGAAGAGGGGAATGCCTTAGCTTCAGTAATGAGAAAGGAGATGAAACCCAAACCCAATGAATTCGTTAGAGAGGTTTGTAATCAACAGAGATTGTTTTCACCATGCAATGAACTTCTGCATGAAGTGGAAGAGACTGAGTTCAACTATCGTTTTGGCAGTGAAATTGATAGTAGTTGGTGGTGGCGGATTTGAGGTATAGAGACGTGGTCCTCTTTGATGGTGGATACTGTACAGGGTCTCCAACAGCTTGATATTGAAGATCTGTTGTTGATGCAACGGTCACGAGCGATTCAGATGGCAGAGAGGAATGAACGAGTACTTCAACAATGTCCTTTGTATGGCGAGGATTTGCGTGAATTAGTGACGGTGTTCCATCGACCAACAGAAGACACAGAAGGACGGTGTAAGCGGTCTTGGGTATACACAAAATCGTTAAATTCACTTGTTCCTGACTTCAGTGGAGTATGTGCTCGTGAAGAGGATCGAGTGAAGATGTTTACAGTGTTGGTCCATAAAGTACAACCGCGGGGATGTTCGTATAGGAGTGAAGATCCCGAAGTGAGAGAATGTGTGAATGAGTACGAATCAATGTAAGTACGAACGGTGATTATGATTGATAGACAAGCTATTCATACTTGGAAGATGAATACTTCAATCCAATTTCCAGAGAAACGATTGATTCAATTTGACTGTGGCAAGCTTCAAGTTCTGAGTAAGTTCATTCTATCTTGGGTTATTTGAAGGTGAGATGCTTCCTCAACTTCGTCGCGAAGGTCACCGTTGTTTGCTCTTCACTCAAATGTCTCGTATGCTTGATATCTTCGAGACATTCCTAAACATGCATCATTTTTCTTATCTTCGAATGGATGGCTCTACATCGCTTCCTCAACGACAGAAAATGATGGAGAAATTCAATAACGATAATCAGGTATTTATTTTCATTCTCTCTACACGAGCTGGAGGATTAGGTATCAATCTTGTGGGTGCTGATACAGTGATATTCTATGATTCTGACTGGAATCCAGCTATGGATGCCCAGGCTCAAGATCGTGCTCATCGAATTGGTCAGACACGGGATGTTCACATCTATCGATTGGTTTCTGAGAGTACTGTGGAAGAGAATATATTAAAAAAGGCCAACCAAAAGCGACATTTGAGTCAGTTATCATTGGAAGAGGGACATTTCACTACCCAATCATTTATTCAAGAAATGTCAATCTCAGATATTATTGGTGCATTGCCAGAAGAGAATCAAGCAGAAGTGATCAATGGATCATCTTTCGGGAAAATATCACCGAGTGAAATCCAGAAGACAATGAATGCTGTAGAAGATGCAACTGACGTGGTAGCTGCTCAGCAGGCAGAGGCTGAGGCGAAGGCAGAAGATACTGAACCATTAGAAGAAGAGGAAGGAGAGAATGTGGTTACTCCAAGTGCTGAAATTGTGAATCGTGAATATGAACAATCCATTAAGCGAGCTGCAGATGAAGCAAAGACAGAGTTAAAGGCGTGGGCAGGAAAGAACAGTGAGCATTTGGCTGCATTGGAGAAATCACTTCCTGGGATTCAGCAGCGTTCAATCCGGTTTAAGGAGGTGTGTGAACCCATCCCTGAGGTAACGCCTGAGGCATTGAAAGCGGAACTACAAGGCTTGGAGGAGGAGGAGAAGGAATGGGAAGAGGAACAAGTGGAAGCAATGCGTGAAGCTGAGGAAGAAATTCAAAAGAAGGATAACGACCCTACAGTCCTTGAAACAACTGGAGTTGGTAGTTATGAGGAAATGAAACAATTCTACTTGAGTTGCAGACGTGATGTTGCAGCAAAGATGCGTCGAGCGGAATTAATAGGAAAGGTTGGTGTGTAAATTGCTGTTTGTTCTAAGAATTTCATATTACTAATGAGTACACATATCAATCTTTCTACAGCTATTTCTGAATTAAAGGAAATGTTTCCATCCTTTGATGAGGACGTTATTCACATGGTTCTAACAGAATGTCGTATGACTTGGGTTTTTAGATCTCTGGATAGAGGGAAACATGGAGCGTGCAATCTCATCATTATTGATTATGTCTGGTGATGATAATCCAGAATTGGTGAAACAGTGGGACTAAGATATGGATCTAACGTACAGAGTTCAGAATGACTCGAATTTCCACTCTTCAGTGGCAACAGAAGAGGAACTCCGAAAACTTGAAGATGAGTACAATATTGATCTTCACAAATCATGGATCACTCGTTTACCCAATGATCTTCTTGTCGTATGTCATAAATCTTGTTTTGAAGTGTGTAGATCCGTCTTCGTAGATCAACTTCTGATTCTTCTGTATTGTCTTCTGGTTGGTAGCATAACGTCTAGAGTGTGTCTATGAACGAAAAGTTGCATTATCCGGTTCGTGGCGTTCCTTTTGGTTGATCGTATCTTGGATTCATAATATTTAGTTACCGGAGCTCCGGGAACCATGTACGTGAATCCAGGTGAGATGTACATGGGACCAAGCGCATTTGCGATTCTAGGAAAGGAAATCAAAGAGAAGTGGACGAATTATCGCAACAAGAGAAAAGGATACCAACTGACCAAAACTTCAGAAGATTAAACTGGCATTGTGATATAGGAGGTGTTTGTTACTAGTTTAAGAAGAAGCATAAAGAGTTCTTGACACTTGTTTCCCACGCGATTATCCGAGAATAACGGGGAATCCATCATTTTCGGGTGACTTCAGTGAAGCGCCGGTTTCTGAGTTTCTGGTGTGAGGGATCATAGTTTTTCTTACATAGAGGATACAATAATGCTTTCCGCTCGTATCGTGAAGTCTTTCGTTCCCCTTGCCAGGTATTGGAAGGAGAAGACGTATTAACAACTAGAAACCAGAT
>NW_014569097.1:0-5803 GCF_000743755.1 Blastocystis sp. subtype 4
TGCTGTCTTCACCATTCTTTCTCTTCTTTCCAATCTATTCCATTAAATCATATAATCCTACAGATACCAGAGTAGACAGCTGACGCTTCTCCTTCTTCAGGTTGTCGATACTACCAGTCATAGCTCTCCATTTCTACAATAATCAACATCCAGAAAGTCTACATCATCCAGCTCAATCACTTCGTCCACTAATTCGACGCTAGCATAACGATTACGTTGGGACTGACGAACCAGATCAGGATTTCCACCACGGGATACACGGAGTAAATTAATATCAATAGGCATGTTAAACAAAGAAACTATGACGAAGCTGGATTGGGGGCATGATGAAACGCCATGACTAAGCTACAAATAGAATAAGATTAAAATAACTATGAATCCCATATAGTCTAATTGGTTAGGATAGCAGGCTCTCACCCTGCCGATCCGGGTTCGATTCCCGGTGTGGGAATTTACTTTTTCTATGCTTCTGTCCAATCTCATTGATCCAATTCGGAGCTGGCTTTTGCAGGAGTGCTTTTATGAGTAAGAGATTGTTGTTGCGTATGTTGATGTGAATAGAAATGTCACAGCAAAGGACTTGAAAGTTCATTTGATATCCTTAGGACTCATATCAGAATCATATTTCAATGATTATCGACTGCAAATTATACATTGTTTACAAGTATGGGATTGGATTGATTAATGTTGTGTAGGACCAAATCTACTATTTGAAAAGAGTTGATACTGAGATATTTGATGATGTTATCAGGGATTGTAATTATGTCGAGTGAATGTTAATTTAGATAAGCAAAATTCACTTTATACATCTGTATTCGATCGACTGTTGAATGATCCAAATCCTCCTTTGTCTTTGAAGCGACTCAAGTGGACTGTTATTCCAAACGTCCTTTCATTTTTCATCTTGGCTATTGGAATACCAGAGAATGCCTATCAAGAGGGAACCCAACGATGGAATCTGTTGTCCAAAGTGGAACAGAAAGTTGGGCATTTTGGATATCGTTAGGAGTAGGATTATGAGATGCAAATGTACAATTGGCGTCGTGCTCTGTTTGATGTGTTTCAGTGTGTAGATAAGGATCTGTTGTTCCTCTGAATTGATGTAAATTGTAGAGTTTTAGTAGAATGCATGAATACACGAGCAAAGCGCTATCAGCAGTGTCCAAAGGAATTACATTTTCCCTCAGGAATTGCACTCTCCATTCCATTTGCTTCGCTTCGTTCTTCCCTTTCTTCCTCACAACAAGAACTCTGTGATTGCGTGTGGTCCGAGGATGCTGACGTGCTCCAAATGGAAGCAGCACGTTTAATGGGATACAATAAATTGAAAGAGAATGGAGTGGAAATACAGTGGGACCAATTAAGTAAATCCGAACAACAAGTCTATTTAGAGAAAGCAAGACAAAAGCAACTTGAACAAAAGCAGAAGCTAAAGTGGATTCAACAGCAGTACATGTAATAGAAGCAAATGAGGAGTAGAATGGTCCTTTCATCGAATCCGACTTTGCAGGAGTCAAAACCGAAGAAGAAAAGAAGTTTAGTGAAGAAGGCACGTTCTCCTTACAATCTCTTTTTCCATGATCAGATGATGTTAGAACGTGAGAAACATCCCAAATTACAGTTTGTGGAGTTGTCAAAGATCATCTCTAAACGGTGGCATGAACTGGAGGAAGAATCTCGAGCTGTCTATTGTCAGAAGATGAAAGAGTTGTAATATATGTGTTAGATTTCATGTTTCTTAACAAACAGTTCAAAGCATACTCTTAACAACATAGTCCCTAAAACCTGTTACATACGATTGAAGTTCTTCTAATTTTACCTGCAGAACTGTAGGACCTTCCAAAAACTGCAAGGCTCCATCAATATTTGTCACAACACTCTGTTTTGCAGGACCAGCTTGCTCAGCCTTAGTACGCATTTCTTTCAACCAAGTTACATTCTGTAGAACAAGTTGTGTTTTCATAATGGAAGTACTCAACTCCTCCGCACTGATCTCATTCTGAAGAGGGATCTCTCCTTCTGTAGTATTCTTTTGTCCTTCACATCCATAGGAGTACTGAAGCATACCCATTTCATTCATAATTAACTTAAAGAAGACTGTTCTTCTTCCGAACCCTCTCACAGTGGTTCCTCCAATCCGATTCGGTTGCCCCTCTTGATTCTCTGCATACACATCAATACGAGTATTAGTAAACAATCCATGAGCTGTGTATGTAATCATTTGCCAGGTATTACAAGGTGTACCTCGAGGGAGAACCACATGGAGTTCTGGTTCATTATTGAACTTTACACTCACTGTACGTACTACCATACTATGGACCATTGGAATGGTGATAGGACATCTTCGGTTGTATTGGTGACAGTAGGCATCCAATGCTGTAATACATGCTCCCTTCGCCACCACTTCATTAGGATTCACATTATCCAAAACACGACCTTCACCAAATTCCTTTTCTAATCTGCGTTTCACTAGCGGAATATAGGAGGAACCACCTACAAGGAGAATTATATCCTTAGTATCCAATCCTTGCAAACCGGCGTTTCGGATACATGTCTTACATATCTCAATACTCGTTTCAATATAACCAGAAATCATTCTTTCAAACTCATCTCGAGTAATGAAAAAGTTATCTTCGTCATCTAGACCATAGTCGGTCACATCAAACTCCACCTCTTTCTGTACACTTAACTGTTTTTTGACTTCTTCTGCTGCTTGGCGCAGCTTTGCCTTCCGGTTTTTGCTCCAGTTGGCGACTGTGGCACCATGATCTGAAAACTGTTCGCAGAGATAGTTATATACTTCATTATCAAAATCTTGGCCTCCCAAGAGAGGATGTCCATCGTTCATAATCACACGATAATCATTCAGCTGCGTTTCCATAAGAGCCACATCAAAGGTACCTCCACCCAGATCATAGACAAGGATGTGACGACGGTCCACGACATTTACCGTATTACTAGCGAGTGCAGCTGCGCTGGGCTCATACATCACTTGAAAAACGTTCAAGCCAGCCATCTTAGCGGCAGCTACTGTAGCATAGACTTGAGCGCTCTGGAAGAAAGCAGGAACTGTAATGACAACATCGCGAATAGTCTGTCCAATGAATCTTGACGCTTCATCAACCAAGTATCGCAAGAAGTACGAATCTAACTGCTCAGGATAAACAGTGCAGAATGTTCCGTTTTCCATTTGCAAATAATAAAAGGGACGATCATTCTGATCTGCACTAATCATAAACGAATAATGCGAAGCGTTTATCAATCCTTGACATTCTGACATGGGCCTTCCAATGATACGCTTAATATCGTATATAGTGTTAATAGGTTGATGTTCAGAATTCCTCTTGGCAGCGCGACCGAACTGGAAATGCGAGTTACTGTAAGAGATGAATGACGGAACTGTGCATTCACCATTAAAGGGAACATGAACAAAGTTACCGTCTTTGTAGACATAAACACACGAAAAGCAAGTTCCTAAGTCAATTCCAGCACAGAGGTAGGGTTCTTCCATTGCAATAAATAATAAAGTTAGATTGTACTGGACCAATTATGGATGCCAGTTTAAATTAATGGTCCTTAATGAGTACTACAACAAACAATACTCTAACAATAATTAGGCCAAAAATACCTGAATCGAGATTTCTTTACTTAATCGAATCAGGATAGTATTGCAACAACTGATTACGAAGCTGACTAAGGTAAGCCAGATCAACATTATCAACAGTTCTAAACACAGACTTAGTTGATAATGCTTCCACTTTTTCCAAATAAGCCTTTACCTAATTTGAATAAGGATCTGTAGGTTTCCGCTTCATGACTTTTTAGCTTTTCGAATATCTTTCCATAGTGATGATAGTTTCGTGTACTTTTCTTTCTCCTTTGTCGGCAATTCACAACAATAGTTGAATTGCAGTATAGTCTGATCGAGACGGAATACCAGTTCGTTACAACTGTTGAAATTCACGTTCAGTAGCAGTTTTTCTTTGTAAGGAAGAATATCAATCCATCCCACGTAAGGAAATTGTCCGTCAATGAATTGTCAGACAAAGAGATTCTTGTTCTCAGCTGTTACCTCTAATGGAACGGTAAGAGTGCTTTTTTGGGATGTACCCTTCTTTACAAGAAGGTTTAAACAGCTGTTATCAATACTGTAGTAATAATCTTGTATACAGACTAACAGAGACATTCGCAAACGAAGTATTTGCAGGTTCATAACTCTTTACAGCTGTGATATATGCCCCTTGAGCCACTAACTCATCGGGATTCACATTGTTTCATATTGTAGTGCCAGGAATGCCTGTTCCAATAGCTTTGCAACCAATGGAATACATGAAGAACCTCCTACAAGGAGAATTGCATCTCTCGGTCCTAATGTGAGATTCACTTCGCTCAGGCATCTCTGACATGTCTCATGACTGATCCAGCTTTTCCCTAATCAACTCTTCAAACTTTGATCGGTCGATCGTGTAGTAATCATCTACTTCGCTCGCCACCGTAGCAAATGAACTCAACGGAACATCAGTAGATTTTGCTATACTTAGTGCAATTTTGGCCTTTTCTGCCCCATGCACAAGTCTCTGGTATTTCCGACTTGTCTTCTCAATGTAGATTCCATAGGTCTCAAGCTCGTTCTGGAGATATTCAGCTAGGAGATAATCAAAATCACTCCCACCAAGCGAATGGTTGCCTTCGGTCTTAATGACTCTGTAATCACCATTTTTTATCTCAATGAGAATGATATCGAAGATACCACCTCCTAGATCATATACCAGACATAAGGATAAATTATTCCACTAGACAATAAGGGAGAGCAGCTGCACATGGTTCTGGAAGGATACGCAATACGTTCAACCCTGCCAATCGAGTTGTTTGAAGGGTAGCGTGAAGTTGAACGGCTGAAAAGAAAGCAGGAACAGTAATAACGACATCCTTGATTTCCATGTCAATCTTTTCTGAAGCAAAGTTTACAAGATATGATAGAAAAAGCGCATTAATATATTCAGGATACGCATATCCTATTGGTATATTGTCATAATTCACAGTCATAAGATAAGAATAAGGCTTACCACAAAGATCAAAGGGCCACTTACGAGTGTAGTATTCTGTAATAGAATCAAAAGGATGCCAATAATACACTTCACCTCTTTATAGGCAATCGATGAGTTGATACAACTCCCCCTTACAGCAGCTTCACCATAATGGATTTCATCTGTCATCAGTGATATACAAGACGCGATACAGTTGGTCTCACGGTTGAAGGTACAGCTTGGAACTGACCTTTAACATAAACATAGACACAAAAATAACAGGTTCCAAGGTCAATTCCAATTGCAGGTATGACACCTTGCATTATTTGAATTATGTTCAGATAACAAAATGGTAGCGAAATTGGCGCAACAACAATGGTTATTGCTTTAATTAACTGTGTTAAAGTTCATCGATTTTGATGCAAATGAAGTTTATATCAAATTTCTGGAATGCATTTGTGCTCTATGCATAAACAAGAGGAAACGGATTCCGTCAATGAAAATAATGATTCAACTATATGAATCAATAGATAATAACCACAGAAACAACATTATTAATATTTAAGGTAGAATAAACGGATGATACTTGATCATCACTCCAATTCATTCACCCTTTGAAAAAAGAGTAATGACTAATAATAAACAACATATCCAACAGAGTAATCACACAATTGCTCACTTGAAGGAGTTTCCGCAACGACCACAAGTGTTACGATCATGATGCTTAGCCATGAAGACACCAGCTCCACAGACAGGGCACTCACGTCGCAGACGAG
>NW_014569096.1:0-5779 GCF_000743755.1 Blastocystis sp. subtype 4
ACCTCCACAAGCATAAATCAAATGACCAGTAGTTGTAGACTTTCCTGAATCGACGTGACCAATCACAACAAGGTTAATATGAGGCTTCTCCTTACCCATTCTCTAGAATAATGAAATTGTGAGGAAAGGGAATGTGTGCAATCATTGTGTTAAATTTGTGGTATGCAGAGGGTTTATTTTGATGATTGTACTTATTAATGATTGGCTTTATTGGATTGTTGTGATAAGAGGATAGTTTATGGTGAAGGATACATGGAATAAGGGTGAAGAACAGATAGAACAAGCGGAAACTGTATAAGTTAAAGAGATACTCTAGTTGATGGAAACGTTCTCTCAATGAACAAACAAACAGTTAACTTATGCAATATGTGTGATTCAAGTTTAAGAATCAACTTCGATCTCAAGACTGGTATTGTGAGATTCGTGCGTACTTTCCTCCGATTCCTCTCGTATCGCATTTACAATCTCGCGATATTGGCTCTGGTCCTCCAGATAGATATTCCACAAATCACGATCAAACAGATAAGCCAGACGAACAGAGCGAACATCCAGAAATACCAAGATAAGTACTCCTAGTACAATACAAACACAGGTAACGATAGAAAAGGAGGGAGGATAGTCAGCCGATTCATACAAACTACCTGTATTCAAACTCAAATAATCCACAGCCACTTGACAAGAATCTCCTTCGACAATATCCATACAAGCCAAATACTCAGTCGCCAAATCATGGAGTTGATAAAATGCAATTTTTCTACTACTCTTTGCTTCACTCTCTCCAAATATGTCCACAGCTAGGAAATTCCTTGAAAAGAAGTCCGAATTAGTTTTCTCCGAGACAAAACAAGAAGTACATCCTGGAAGGAAACTGCAAATAGAGACTCGTTCGACCAAATTACAATCACGAACCATAAAATGCAAGGTATAGTTGATACTTGAGAGATGTCGTTCGGTAGAGTTTCCACCTTGATAAGAAGCGAAAACGAACTATTTATCATATAATCCGATCAAAATACTGTGAAATTGAGGTAACTTCGACTTGACATTAATCGTTGTGAACCGGTTAATAACGAATCCACACTCACATGAAATACAACCAGCAACTCTTGATATCCTTTAATTACCATGGAATCCATAGTTGCGGGAATCAATACTGTCTGATTCACATAGTACATAGTATAATAGACATCAGGATAAGCATCATTTACGATACGTGTGTAGGAGAAAAGGGATCCATAGAAAGGAGCTAGGAATGAAAACTGCTTATAAGAGTCACATAAATTAACGATAGTGAGATTCACATCTGTTTCAAATTGATCAAGACTCAAATAGATATAAGCAGAATCCTCCAAATGATCACTTATCATATCAAGTTGACAATTCTCTGTATAGTTTCCAAAGCATACTCCAAGACAATCCATATCACTATTAGGAATATGTTCTATAAATGATCATTGCATTCTTTATCATACGAGTCAATCCACCACTACACACACCACATGTATCAAGCATAGCAGATCCTCCACATACATTCATACAGTCAACAGTCTACATATCATCTCTCATTCGATCATTGACCGAAGTCAAACAACACACTGGATACATTGCTGTTGAATCCAAAGCTTCAGAATATGCAGTGTTGCAATATCCAGCACAGTTCACAGACTCCCAAGGACAGCAAGTATTCCCTCGATCAAGAACAGTATTGCTAGGACAGTCAGCAGAAGTGACTCCAAAGATCTCATCATCGAGACCCATGCATTGAGTAGCATAGGTTGTATTGGCTGAACACAAACCACAGACAGAACATGTTATAGAATCTTCCATATCACAGGTTAGTGATACGCTTGACACTAATGATGATTGGAGAATCTGAAGAGGATCATGCATAGATATGACCTCCCACGTGTCTGTAATAGAAGAAGACATTCTATGAATCAGATATGAAGAAGGAGGTTACTCTAATTGAACAGAGATCATTACAGAATCATAGGGCAATTCAGGTTTCATACATCTAAATTCATGTGAGACAGAATCAAGACTATTTGGTCAATTCCACAATTCATACTTACATGGCTTCTGATGTATGAGTTCCATTGAATAAACATCGAAATTGGATTCCTGAAGTATTACAAGAGAAGACACTGAAATGAATGTGAAGCAATGTACCTAAATAAACAAGAATCATATATTAATACTAGTCTGAGGGACTCTAAAAGGACTTACACACAGTTCTGTAGGAGTCAAACACATCCATATGGACCTCTCATAATCATAGCTTGCATTGGTAGATGCATTGTAAATTTGCAATATATAGTCCTGGTTCACGTAATTACCAGCGAGATTCGTGTTCCTATATGTCATAATAAGGAAATAATCACACCATTCATATGCATTACTCGAAATAATGGAACTCCGCTCTGTATAGTTACCTGTAGTATAAAAGGGACGAATTCCGATTAATCCAGATAAAGTACCAGAGTCATATGGCATTGGCCATATCAACTACAAATGAAATATACTATAGAAAGAGACCGATTTATATATAAAGTTTACACTTCCATCACGATGTAATACCAACTGGAACGACAAAGGACGGGAAGGTAAACTATAAGGAGGGACTTGCTCCCACCTCACAACAAATCGATCCGTATCCCAACCATACAAAACTTGAGCTGTTGAGTTCTCTAAGGGATTCTATGTCATATCATCAGACAGAATATACAAGGTCATAAAGATATGGAGCAATGAGAGCCTGATAATCAATTGTCGCCAATGAACACATCGGGTCACTAAAGCAACACTCACATGGAACACCAACAGCAAAAGAAATCATTCCATTGGGACTAAGCCAAACCCAATGCTGATAACGATCATAGAAAAGGAACGGAAACTAAGACTAATGCTAAAACCAATACATTACGGGTAATTCAACGCGTTCAAATGGGGAGTCATCCACATTCGACACCGAAGACACATGCCAAGTCTTGATATCATCAGTTGAGAATGTTGGTGCAATAATATTAATGTATTGCATCCCACTGCAAACACAAAACAAGAAGACAATAGACCATATTACCATTGGGTATTATCAAATGCGTATTAAATGGATCAAATCTTTAAAATAAGATACCAATTAAGATAGAAAAACAATAATCGAAAAGAAAAGCACACAGTGGGACTTGAACCCACAATCTCTTGCTCCGTAGGCAAGCGCCTTATCCAATTAGGCTATGCGTGCTTGTTTATCTTTCTGTTTGGTTCTATATCTAACATATATTTCTGAAGAAAAGCAATCTTCATTAATAGTGCATTCAATCCTTGTGATGAAGTGTATTCTAAGATCTGTCTTGTGTACGATCATTTGATAGTCTTTATTGTAGATACACTTCTTCTCTCCTATTCGATTTCCTTTTCCATTATTTCTAGTGAAGGTAGTCTAAAGAACTCGAATTCGGTACATTCCATCGGATCTCGTCTGTGTATTCTAGTTCTGTAATCTTTTAGTAGTTCCAAATAGTAGTACTGATACTGAACGTTCCAGCCACTATAGTATATCAATATCAAAACGTTCGTTGTCTGAAGATGATATTACAGAACACCGAGTTATTGTGAAAAAGAAGAAATATCATAGTATAGTAGATTCTGGTGATGAAGAAGATATCGAATCTCCTCTTCACAAGCAAAAACGAAGAAGACAAACTCTTATCAATTCAAACTCGGAGAACTATGAGAATACCAAGCAACAAGAGGATTCGGATATTTCAGATCCTGTTGAAACAAAGATCACAACAATGAAACCATATCTTAATACTGCTCTCCGTTCTCAGCCAGAGGAGAGTGAAATTCCAATCACAGAAAAATCAGATGCTCCTCAACTTACACTCTCGATTACCAAAGTGTTTCCTCATAATGTCACTGCATCTGTTCAGGCTACTGTTCCAAGCCGTGTATGGTGTACAGTTCGGAGCCGTTCAGACTCGGAACCAACGGTTACGATGTTGAAACACCTTGTTCCTCGAGAGGTGGTAGATACAATAACAGTTGATTATGATTGGTTGAAGAGCACAACCTCCTACACATTCTATTGTTACGGAGAGAGTTTAACTGGAGTTCCAATGCTCGATACCATTCCGAGTGTCGGTGTTGCGTTTATGACTCCAGATGAAGAAGGAGCAGGTATAAATCTTGGTTTCATTCATATTCAGGAAAACTAGTTCTTTCCAATGTTCATCGATCCCCTACACAGATCATTTTCACCTTCACAGAACCATTAGCAGATCCCACAGTATGTCGTCTCCTTCACTATGATGGGAGTATCATTCGTTCTCAAGTAATTGATGTGGACCATTGGAGCAACCAATTCAGCTTTGATGATCTGAATCCATCTACAAACTATCGCTTCTTCTGCGGATCTGGTCCAGAGGCGAATGAGATGTCTCGACACTTTGCTGTTACTTCTAAGATGTATCGATTGTCTTCAGTTCCCGTCTCTCATACATGGCGGAATCTCATGATTTTTGGATGTATTGTGGTTCTTACTGTTGTGGGTTATTACGTCTATCCACGAGTTAAATCTCATTTAGTGGGAATAGGGTAACAGAGAATCAATTGGCTCATAAGTAGACTCTCAAGTGATGAAGTGGAAACAGAACCAGATCCTGCACAACAATCATTGTTGCCTCAAAAACGGCCAGGATATGAGAATCTTAGCAAAGAAACAGAAGCTGTCTTGGATTCATTGGAATCACGTCGTTGGCGATGTGAAGTTTGTCAGTATTTGAATAACGTCGAGGCGGCAGAGTGTGTGATATGTCATAGTCAACGACAGACTCCTGGAGGTGATACTTATTTCGCACCTCAGGTAACAGAGCCAAAGGTTCCTCCTCAGATTATGCGTGTAACGAAGGAGGAATCGACATCAGATGATTCGGATAGTGACTCATTATCATCTGTGCCCCCTGTACAGCCAACACAGCCTGCACGTGTAAAATCGTCAGAGGCAGCAGGTGTGGTGATTCGACAGAAAGCTACTGTTAAGTCCAGTGTCCCTATCACGAAATCGGCTCCTGTGAAGATTATTCCTGCGAACAAGGGATTGAAGTTGAGCACTCCAGTAGCGGCTCCACGAAAACCGGTTGTATTGAAGAAAGCTTCAGAAGTAAAGACAACAGATGATCTGTTCGCCGAATTGGGACTGAATGCACAGTAGATGAGAAAGGTATATTTGAATTGTAGAGTGAAGAAAACAACACGAATTAGCTCAAAGAAGCCTGCAGTACTTGAAATGAGTAGTAGTGATGGGGATGCATGGAAAGAAGATGATTTGGACATTTAGTTTGTTTGTTAAAATAGAACTCATGAAAGCTTCTTTCAAGCCCGTCTAGCTCAGTCGGTAGAGCGCCAGGCTCTTAACCTGGTGGTCGAGGGTTCGAGCCCCTCGGTGGGCGATTTTATTTCTTTCTATTGTTGCTTTTCTATTCATTGAGTTCCTTTTACACACAAGAGTGCTTAATCATTTGGAACATTTTTGATATAGTTACCGGTTTAGAGTTGTATTCAACTCAGTATAATTGAATGAACCATCCAAGATAGCGGTTTCATTATTCATTCCTCCACTATCCCAGATTCCATTCGAATAAGTCGATTTCTTGTTGTAAGTGAACGTGCAGTCATTGATATGTGATTTGGATGAAACCAATGGATCTAACCCGTTGGAATAGACGATGTCTGCTCAACTGAGTCTTCGTGGATGCCTTCGTGGCCACAACGGATGGGT
>NW_014569095.1:0-7944 GCF_000743755.1 Blastocystis sp. subtype 4
TTCCCAAATGAGGAAGAATTGGAGCGATCTTCTTCTCAACATAATCACCCAATTCTTCTTCAAGAGTGAAACGCATTACTACTTCTCTTGAACAATCATAGATGTTCTGATACTTCATAATAGGATAACTGATATCATCATTCCATACAGTCAGATTTGATGTAACCACTGTATTGATCTTCTCAAATAGAGAATCATACCAACCATAAGGAAGATTAGTGACAGTGAATACAGTATCAACATATGAAATGCCTTTAGGAGCATATCGATTGATACACATTGAATCATCTATTTCCCAAATAGGTTTCCTTTCAACATCCAATGTACAATGTTTAACACGATATCCAATATACTTGAAAGGACACTTCTCAATCTGATTGTCTCCAACACGAATCTCCTTTCCCCAACTTCCTTTACACATTCGATTTGAACGAACATAGAACTGAATATCTCTCATACTGACAGCTTCACTATTGTTGTAACCCTTATAGAATACGAAACGGAAACCATCATATGCACGAGATGGAGTGAAATCCACTTTGTAGAGATCTTGCATATATAAGAATGTGTCATCCTGAACATGTACCAAATCATCTGCTTGAACAATCACATAACTTCCATTCTTATCAGGTACTGTCACTAATCCTTGAATCATGAAATCTACAGGATAAAACTCAGATGATCCATAAAAGAAGGAAATCTGATTGATCCAACTCTGATCTCCATTAGTAAACAAATATGTCAGATTCACAGGAACTGCAATACTCTTCCAATAGTATTGTTCTCCAAATGCATTCTTGGCTGCATACAGTGACTTTGTTTGTACAGGTTGATCACTAGCAATACCATCATAATCACGTAGAAGAATCTCTGCTGGAACAGTCTTCAATTTCAAATCAAAATCAATCATATCTGTTGGTGAGGTTGATGATGTTCGTGTCAAACACACACATATCACATTTGTTCCTTTCGATATCATATCTGAAGGGACTGTTGTTCGAACTGAACTTAGACTCCGAGAAGCCATATCAACATCTGATATCTGAACACCATTTAAGAACACAGTCACTCGATCATGACCTTTGATTGTTACATGAACAATAGATACTTGAGAGATATCATTGACAGAGAATTGTTTTCGGAAATACACAGTAGAATGAGAGAATAATCCCCAACTTCCTGTTTTTCCTTCTTTCCAATTCTTATCACGATACTTCTTCATATTCCAATTCTTATCAGGATTATCACTTATCAAATACTTCAAACTACTTCCAAAAGGAATATCATCACCCAAAGTAATCATTTGTACCTGAAAATCTCCTACCACATTCCAAAACATCGTATCCTGGATATTATCATATTCATCAAGGAATTTCATTTCATCTGATGTTTCCATCTCCTTTGTCATATTGAGATAGTACCTTCCAGGATCCATACATAGGGCTATGTCATACTCATCTGTCCAAACAGTGCGTACAAGATTCTGATTGATATCATAGATATAGAGATAGATTCTATGCCCATAAGGATGTTTGATATGAAGATAAGAAAGCTGAGGAGGACACTGGTTGATATAAATGTTCAATACAACCTCAGAACTACCCTTCTCATTTGATGCTCTCATTGTGAAAGTGTGTACTCCGTATGGTAATCGCACTCCCAATTCCTGATAAATGTCATTCCATCGCACATTTGAACTAGATGATTCAATGACAACTGGATAGTAATGATCTGAAATAGGAATAGAAAATGTGTCGTAGTTATTTGTCAAGCCTACTATATACTCTGGAGCAGTAATCACAGGAACTCCTGAAGAATGATAAGAGAGTGTATTCTGAGATGACTCACGAGACCTCAGAACAGTTCGCATCAAAAGGAGATTGTCTTCACCATAAATAGTGACATAGCATCTGTATGCAGGACAATAGGAGCAGTATGCAATAACATCCATATCATCTTCATACAAACACAAATCTCTAGAACTCGTTAGGGTCACATTCCGAAGGAAAGTGGAGTGATAGTTGATTGTCATAGTCACATCACCTGACTGTGTTACATGATAATAGAAACCAGAGGGACAAGTAATCACATCCAAACTGAACGAAGCACTAACAACCACTGTTGATTCCACTGAAATTGTATACTCCTTTGTTTCATTAGTGTATAGTGGGTATCCACGAATCGTCAGAGTAGTTGTATCAAAAGTCAAACCATCAGGAAGGGATGGAACAATACTCCATTTTCCACCTGGTACAGTACTTGATACATAGTAAACAACATAATCGTCTCTAGCAATGAAGTGGAGTTGAGTAGTCTCTTGACCCTTATCATCTCGGATTATAATTGAATCATCGTTAGTAACTATATATCAATTAAATCCATATTGATTACTTCCAACTACAGACTTTGCAGAAACTAACGTACAACTAACTATACATCATAACCAGAGACTATTCGATACGTAGCAAAGTCAATACAAGATGATGAAACAACATTGGTAATAGATTAAGCTAACAATCATCAGAATTGTCCCGCGGGAATCTGATATTGTAGTAATATGATAATCTTTGTTCAATTCATTTCAATAATGTACTATCATTCATTTCAGAATCTCAAATGAATGAATCAAAGTTGAAACCAAGAACAAACAGATTTCTATTGTTAACAATTCAAATGGAATGTGAGAACTGAATATGAGATCATGATGAATGAACGAAAACCGCGATTATTGTATTTGATGTCTTTCGTTATTATTCTTGCATCCAAACCGGTTTGCTTGGGGGATCTTTTCTCATTTCAGATCACTCATAACATTTCGACAAAATGCAGTAGGACTAACTGGAACAATGGTAACTTTTCATAGACTGGTGACCAGGAAATCTTCAGTGTTGTGGCAACAGTATCCAGTTGAAGAGATAGAAACGTAGTACTACTGACATGTTCTCGATAATATAGGGATCCTTCGACGGAGGCTCTTTTTATAAAGCGAATGGTAGAGTTGTTGTCATCAGATCGTATGGATTTTTTATTTTTGTTCATTTTGCAGTCCAGGGAACGGATGAATTGGTCAGTGAAGTTAACAAGACAGTACAAGATGTTCTATTCAGGGATGTAAAGAGTGGATTTGAATTTTGACTTGTAGTTATCGGAAGCAATTATGTCGCCCAAAGCGAATGAATTTGTGAATTCAATGTCAGAACCACCATCTTGGTTGATTGAATTGTGTAATAGTCCGTTGGGTCGATCTCTCTTCTTGTATATTCTCAAGGATGCATCACTAAGGGACCGTCTATATACAGGAGATTATAATGGTCTGATTGACTTCTTCGTCTCTTCTCTCATTCTGAACTCTTCAACTGTTTATACCGATATTAAGGGTATATCACTCTCAAATTGCACGCTGTCAACATTGCTTCTTCTGTACGAGCGTGTTCTTAAGGAGATTGCAATGTGTTCATCTTATCATGATTGTGATACTCTAATATCTTCGTTCGTAGAACAGTTTACATTTACGACAGCTGAAGAGTTGTGTATCTTTTTAAACTATATGGCGGAGATTGAGAATGCAGTAACTAACGATAATGTAAGGGGAGTCTTAGCAACTCTTTCTGAACGTGTTTTCTTGAAAGCCAGAGGAATGAAACCGTTATCACCTGTATTTTTTACAATTTTATTGTCATCATAGATGTTGCTAGAAGTGTACTGTGGAGAAACGTCACTTAGTGACTTGTTCCCATCAATTATTAGTATTCTATCAGAGTAAGTACAATAAATGCCTGTCAAATAGTGATTATGCAAAGACGAATGAGTTATTGGATTATCTGACAAGATTCTCTTCTGCCCAAGTTGCTTTGTTTCAAAAGAACCGACTTTATGGTCTTGTCTTTCAGAAGATTGTGAACAGCATCACGACGAATCAGTTCACAGAAGGACGTTATCTCGATGGAATAACTGCCATTCTGATATGGTTATTGAAGGGGGAATTAACATCAGCTATTGCTCAGAAGGAAAAACAACAGCTTCTGAGTGTTCTCCGAGTATGTACATCACGAGACAGCTATCGTTTTCACAATGCAGATCTTCAGACAATGATTCTTCAGTTCTGTGGTCTGGAAGGAGAAGAGAAGACGAGTATTGCTTGGTTCTATCGTGAATACTGTATGAAATGGTTAGAAGAGTGTCTTGGAAGCAGTAATCGAAAGAACTTTTCAAAGGAGAGTATGTCATTTTTCTTCGAACTTCTTCTGGAATTGGCAAAGAGTAATGTGTACCGAGAACGTGTAGCAACAATCATGGCTGTATTCCCTATGCTGATGTTGTCCGATGATGCGGATTCGAAGAGTGCAGAATTGAGAAGTAGAGCAAAAGAGTTCATCATTCAGTTGGTGAAGGAAGGGTTTGGAATAGGGGTTGATTGTTACTTAGATACATGAAGATGATTTTGACCATATACAAATCCAACATAACGAAAATCAACCAGCCAGAAGTTCTAGACTTCCTTTATCAAGTGATTCTAACCGTTAATATGCCCTTCCCAAAAGAAGAATTGGATCGGTTTTTGGAGCTATTATTGTATTCGGCTCCCGTACTGCTCAAGACTGTAGACAACAAGCAGAAAGGGTATTTCTTGGAATTTTTGGAGAAGTGTCTGGATTTGAAAGAATCGGGAGGGGTGGATGCAAAGTTGTTGGAAGATGTGATATCATCATTGTCTACAATTCAGTATTTAGGATGACGTGTTTGTTTGATAGAATTGACAGCTTGTCAAATCGAAGAAACCCATCTTTTTACCACTTTCCATATCATGGATATTTGGCCAGGTGATTCAAGACAAAAGAGAATCCAAGAGTTCGAAAAGACCCATAAGTTGCTATACGAGCTAATGTCCTCGTATCTTGGAGAGGGTATGACATTATTTCAGTTAACTTACATAGATATTGATACTATTGAGCGTAGTATCGTGAATCATGTAGAATATACGTTGGCATCAACCCGTTTTGACTTTGACGAAACAAAAGCCTATTTGGCCACTAGCCACAGGTATACAAACAGTTTCAATGAAATGTAGTGTTCGAGATAGACTAATTGAGCGATTCAATGATACAAATGTTATTGTGGACGACTGCAATTGCAAACGAGTGTAAGATTTCCCGTGTAGTTATGAATATAGACACTATTTATCGCTCGAATTTCTGATGGGTCGTTCTCTCCAGAACTCACTTATCAATCTTGGAATTGAAGATAAGTACAAAGAAGCTCTCCTCGATCTTGGTTATGTAATGGAAGAAATCTATGATGAGGTTGGATTTGGTACAGATACTCATTATCAGGAAAAGGATGCAGCCTTAGGTAATGGAGGATTGGGTCGTTTGGCAGCGTGCTATTTGGATTCATTAGCTACGGGGAACATTGCAGCAACAGGATATGGAATTCGATATAACTATGGGATCTTCCATCAAGAAATCAATCACGAAGGATATCAAGTGGAACATCCAGAGTATTGGTTAACATTTGGATCTCCTTGGGAGATTGAACGAGAAGATATTCAGTATGAGATCCAGTTCTATGGGAATGTGGCAGAGACAAAGGATGCGTATGGAAATGTGGTGGTAGGAATAAGAGATCTGAATACTGTGTAGAAGAGTTGGGTCAACACCCAGAAAGTTATAGCATTGGCGTATGATACACCAATCAATGGGTATGGAACGAATCATACAATCAGTCTACGCTTGTGGAAAGCACAACCATGTACAGTAGGAATAGAACGAAACTATGAGACAAAGAAATTCAATCTATCGAGCTTCAATGAAGGAGACTATATTTCTGCTTTGAACAATCGAGAGAATGTGATCAGCATAAGCAGTATTCTCTATCCAAACGACAGTACCTATAATGGAAAAGAATTGCGACTGAAACAACAATACTTCTTTGTATCGGCGACAATTCAAGATGTGATTCATTCGTTCAAAGAACGAGGCCTTCCTTGGGATGAGTTCCCTGAATATGTAGAAAAATAAGAACAAAATGATAGATAGCACACGTTCCAGCTGAATGATACACACCCAGCCATTGCCATTCCAGAAATGATGAGAATCCTGGTGGATCGAGAACACTTGAGTTTCGCCGATGCACTGAGAATCACAACACTGTGTATGAACTATACCAATCATACAGTGCTTCCTGAAGCATTGGAGATGTGGGATGTGGAGTTACTAGGAAGACTGCTTCCTCGACATCTTGATATCATTTATCAATTGAATGATCGCCTCATGAAAGAAGCACAGAAGCACCTTCCGGATGAACCAAACATCTGTACTATCTTGAGTATCTTTGAGGAGACACATCCTCAAAAGATACGCATGGCGAACATGTGTGTCGCCTTTTGTAATCGTGTCAATGGCGTGGCTGAACTCCATACCGAGATTCTTACTTCGAAAGTATTCCATGACTTCTATCGTCTCTTCCCAAATAAGTTTGTGAACATCACCAATGGAATAACACCTCGAAGGTTTCTGTTTTAACAGTGAATCATGAATAGATGGCTGGTATTATGTAATCCCTCACTGACATCACTGATTTGTGATTACATTGGAGGAGAGTTCGTAACTCAATTAGTTTTGATTCAAGAGATTCGTGACTATGTCGATGACGAAGAGTTCAGAAAGCGATGGAGAGAAAGCAAGCTTGCCAATAAGAAGACTCTTGTTGAGTACATCAAGAAAACGATGCAGATTGAGTTACCGCTAAATGCAATCTTTGATACCCAAGTGAAACGGATTCATGAATACAAACGCCAACTTTTGAATATCCTCTAGTAGCACTCATGTTTTCCATTCACCCATAGTTGTATATGGAAGTATCTCCAATTGAAATCAATGTCACCAGAAGAACTCGAATCACAAGTTGAAGTGGTGAAGATCTTTGCCGGAAAGGCAGCTCCTGCATACACAATGGCCAAATCAATCATCCACCTGATAGTGAAAGTGAGTGGAATCGTCAACAATGACCTTTCAATTCGAAACAAGTTTAAGATTGTATTTATTCCCAACTACAACGTGTCTCTTGCAGAGATGATTATCCCTGCAACCGATGTGAGTGAACACATCAGTACTGTTGGAAAGGAAGCAAGTGGAACGAGTAATATGAAGTTCTGTCTCAATGGCGCCTTGCTCATGTGCACAATGGATGGAAGCAGTATTGAAATTGCTCATGAAGTCGGTGAAGAGAATGTGTAGGGTCACCACATCTCTGTAACCATAGATTTAAATTCGGTCCATCTTTTGAAGATCAGGAGAAGGGCTTAGCGACTCCCAAAGGGATTTCCCCACGCATCCAGAAAGTATTTGACTATCTGATGCAAGGAAACGTTATTACAAAGGACGAGGCGTCGTTTATTATCCATCCCCTCACAAATGGAGACTACTTCCGCGTGTGCGCAGACTTTGATGATTATGTCTGTGCCCAACAACAAATGGAAGAAGTCTGGAGAGATAAGGAAGAATGGACAACACGTAGTATCATGACAGTGTCTGGAATGGGCAAGTTCAGTTCCGATAATGCGTTGGTATTGTAGATTCCAGTGATTCATAGAATATCTCAGTATTGCCGATATGTATGGGATGTCTCACCAGTGACAGAAACCAACTCAGAAATGAAACGAACTCGATCCTTCCCTCGTCTGAACTCTCTTCCGAAAGAACTCCACTTCTATCACTTTCATTTTTGTTTGAAACCCAATTGGGACAATTGTAGCAAAATGGCACCTAATTGAATTGTGCTCCATTGTCGTGAATTTGCACTTTCCACACATCAACAACACTCTATGGGTCGTGTGATTCGAGGTGCGTATTTGTAGAATCGAATGAATTCAAAATTGAGTTGATAGAATGAGTTTTGTGTAAATGAGGTACTAACGAGTCGTGTAGGTCAGCGTAAAGGAGCAAA
>NW_014569094.1:0-786 GCF_000743755.1 Blastocystis sp. subtype 4
TTCATCCAAACAAACAACCAACAGGACTAAAACAACAGAGAAGCAACTCACAAAGAATAAGTCTATTGCAATACACTCTTCAAGTTATTTGACATTGTTACACTTGGTTTCTTCATGGATCTTCTTACAAGAGTAACTACAATACATCGAACCACAAGTCTTGCATCGATATACTGCTTTATTCCTGGTTGTTAAGAAGATTTAGTTACCAATAATAACAGGATATCCACAAATGCCACAGAAACGACGAGGAGGAAACTGACTTGCTCGACTTGCAGCTGAAACATAACATGGACTTCCTGTCGCTTCTTTCATCAATTTCTATCCCTCACTCAACAAAACCACAACTACATCTTGAAATACAACCTTTGCAAACCTTAGCACAGGTAATACATTTCTAACAATTCAAGAGACAAATCCATGTCTACGAGGATTGTGTCTTTACCAAGTCCTTCCTCCTCTTGTTTCGGATTTTTAAGTCCTAGTACATCAATTTCCTATTCATTTCCAACATCCTCTTTTTCATCATACAACTCTGATTCATTTACTGTCTCTTCTTCATCGTAATTATCACGTTCCAAAGCTTCCAGTCGTTCATTCAGAATCTTCGATTCAAGAATCCTTACAACAAGTACTTGTTCTCTAGTAATATTATCAACAATATTCGTATTCTTTGTTGTTGATCTCAAACGAGATGTCCATTTCTTCTTCTTTTCAACCACTCGATGACCACTTGCAGACATTGCTGCATCCCACTCAGACTTCCCTGTTCGACCCATCAAGGTC
>NW_014569094.1:808-4512 GCF_000743755.1 Blastocystis sp. subtype 4
ACCTGTGACAGAAATCGAGTCCATTTGAGTCGAAACAGGATTTGGGTTTGGGATTTTAGTCCTTCTTGTCCCAATTCCTGTATAATTCTAGGCTTATTGAGCGAATTTAAAGAATCCTCGAAATCTCTCTATCTGCTTCCTTTTTGGAGGGATTACTAGGACCATAGACTGTGTGCATTGTTGATGCCATCAAGAGATACGAGAGGAACCATGAACAACTCTTGTTCTGATCCCGCTGGTTGGGTAGATACAATTGAAAGAAAGCAGGTAGGATCGTTTTCTGTCTTCATTCTAATACGATTGTAGTTACCTAAGCAATATGACTCTCTCCTCCAAATCTTGTCAAGTGTTCAAAATGAGATATTGAAGAGACAACATCGTTCTGATACGATTTCCTGTACCTCGTTTCTGCCTGTCGTTCAGAGTCTTGTGACTCCTTCTAAAGATCTCCGACGGTCTTCTCATTTCCGGTCCCATTCAAAACAGAGGAAATCTACCTCTGTATCAACTCCAAAGTCTCCAATCTACTCCGATACTAGTTTTGATGACTCGACTATGTCATCAGCCAACTTATCAACTCCCTATGTAAAGATGGAGCCTGTTTTCCAGTCGTATTCAGTTCCATCCAAGTCATATTCGTCTGAATACTCTATTTCAGTCAAATCAGAACCCATTTCTGTAAAACAAGAAGAGTCTGTATCTCAACTCAATGAATTGAAATCTCCTCAGGTATGTGTGGATCTAATTGTCAATGAATAGACTCAGGAAGAGCAATCTGAACTTGAAACCGTTACTCCATATGTATCATCTCCTAGTAGTGAATCTGGAGTGAGTTCTCAACCCCTTTCTGTCTCTCCTTCAATTCTTTGTCATTCATAGCTTGATTCATATGTTGATGTGTCTCCTCCTCAGATCTATCGTCAGGCCCTTGAAGTGATCCTGACTGTAGCCAGTATGGGACAACATACTGAGCGTCAGTTGCTTCAATGTTGTGAAGAGTATTTGAAGCAGTATCCTCTGTCCAAGAGTACTACAACTCATGTGAATATGTGTTCATTCTATTACGTAGATTCATCTTCTTCTCCCTCAACTCTGTCATGTCTTACGTTATCTCGGTATTCTCAGTCCTTGTTCGTNTCCCTCTTCAGAAGCTACAGAAGAAGAGAATTCTGAATTCCTTTCCACCTTTGGAACAGCTGAACAAGAAGAATGGCCTGTGGGAGTACCTGGTGAAGCTGTTTCTCTTGCTCGACAAGGGATTCTGGGTGAGGCGAATTGGATGGGAGACAACGTCAAATCTGTGCTCTATAAGTGGATTGGTCGAAGAAGTGCTGATTGGATACGGGATTCTGAACGAACTCCTTCAGCTCCTGCAAGTATGATCAATAGTTCATTTGAAGTGTAGATTCTCTGTTAGAGGCAATGCATATGCCTGCTTATGCTACAACACTCATCACTTCATCTTCAGCCATTGCTTTCAATGTCCTTTCATCGTCTCTTCTTCATCTCTAGAATGAATCTCAGACCCTTCCTGAGTCTCTTATTCAACTCCTTCGTGATCCATCTCTTTCTGTCCAGAAACTAGAGCAATTAGATCCCACACTTCAGGATCTCTTGTATCACTCTGATATTTCATTCATCCTAGATTTGCTTTCATCTTCAATCGTTCGTATCATTGGTCCCAAGCTCCTTCTGTCCCCATTTCTCAATCCTCTGTAATGGGTGATCGTTCACTATTGAAACAGGCTCGAGAGATTGGGTCTATTCGACTACATGTGAACCAGAAACAATTGGAGGAGGTGATGCGTGGATCAGTATGGAAGAATCAACATGAAGCTGCAAATGTGCATGCTGAGTTAGATGGACTGAGACAGAAGGAACAACAATTATGGAGACGATTCTGTGGTCGATTTGGAGTGNNNTATGAAGAAACAACTGGCTTCACATGATCGATTGAGGCGAATGGAGAGTGGATATGAGAGCAAGACTCACAGTCAGCGTCATGAAGGATCCAGACGCTCTGTGAAGAGTCGAGAGAGAGATGATGAGAGGCGACGTGAGTGTAGTTGATGGAAGTGATAACTAGGATTGCGATTGTCTCGTCCTCTGGATTCTTATGAAGAAGGACTTCGTCTGTTCTCTCAACCGTAGGACTTGGATTGATGAGTGAATGATAGAATTCAATGGATGGAAGTAATTGAGAATTTCACTCCAGTTCGCAAATCCAAACCTCTCTTGTCATCTACTCCTTCTCTTCAAGCATCACCATCTGCAAGTGTTACTGAACCTGAGACAAAACATGTAACAATTCCAACAGTACATCGTGTGACAAGGAAACGACCTCATGTGACTCAAAAAGAGCGAGAAGAACGGAAAGAGGATCCTGTGAAACGGAGGAAGATGGAAGAAGAAACAGCTTATTATCTGAAACTGAACACAGCAAATCTTCAGAAGATGAAGGATCATTTAGAAGCAGTGAAATTGAAACTGAAAGAACTGAAAGAAAAGAAGAAACAGAAGGAGAAAATGAAGAAGAAGTTCTGAGGTCTGTTTATGTTCTATACCATAGAATCGATTTATTCATTTTGTTTGTTATCTTGTCAACAGATGACGTTGCGAAGAATGACGATGACGAATACCCAAGAATACACACATTCCCGTGGAACAAATGAATCATTCATTCTTTCCTTAATATGAGTGATTTGCAAGTATTACTGATTGTAATGGTAATAACAGTATAGAAGAAGTTTGAAGAAATTGCTGAATTCGTTCGTTCATGGCATCCTGCTAAGACTGTATCTAATGAAGATAAGTTGGCTGGATACTCTCTATTTAAACAAGCTACAATTGGTGATTGCAATATTCCTGCACCTAGTATGTTCAACTTCACTGTGAGAGAGAATAACGGATTGTAATAAGTAGGAAAAGGCTAAATGGAATGCCTGGAATGAATTGAAAGGTATTATTTGAAAAATGGTTGTGAAAGATAGGAATGTCGAAAGAGGAAGCAATGCAAAAGTATATCGATTGTATCGAAGCTGAGAAGGTGAAGTATGCATAATTGACGTGTTTGTTGAGTGATTTTTGTTGATACGGGAAACAATGATATGATTGAAGAACTGAGAATGAAAGGAGATCAATTAGAATGGAATTCCAAATCTTATTGTATTCTTCTTTACGTTATTATCATTCACTCTCCATTCTATAACATTTCAATTGATTGTATCAATTCATCCATTCTTTGGGACATTTTCTGTCACTTCTTTTGGGCAGCCATTATCTTCTTTAATTCAGCATATTGGTTCCAATGAGCATTGAAAACGGATGGTTCTATGAGAATGAAACAATGTGGAAAGGTATGGAAGTGTTTTTGAGTTGAGGTATTAGGACAACGATTTGGATTAAAGGTGAAGGAAGTTTTGTATCATGAAAAGTCTGAATATCAGGTTTGAAATGGTATTGATGATGAAAGTGAAGGATATCCTTGTATTCGACTCAGAAAGTTATGGAAGAGTGCTTGTTTTGGATGGAGTGATTCAAGTAACAGAAAAGGATGAGTTTGCATATCAAGAAATGATAACTCATCTTCCTCTCTTTGCTCATCGTAATCCAAAGAGTGTAGAGAATAAGTGTATTGAACAATTTATAGGTCTTGATTGTTGGAGGTGGTGATGGAGGAGTACTTCGTGAAGTGGCAAAGCATC
>NW_014569094.1:4542-7110 GCF_000743755.1 Blastocystis sp. subtype 4
CTGCAAAGAAGTATTTCTCAACTTGTACTGCTGTTGCCTTTGAGGATCCTCGAGTAGAACTGGTATTGATTGTATTTTGGTTTGATCTAGTTATTCATGGATGCAGCGTTGTATGTGAAAGACCAAGTGGATCAATTCGATGTGATTATTGTGGATTCTTCAGATCCTGTTGGTATGAATGATATGAATGGATGAACAAAAGGTCCTGCTGAGAGTCTGTATACTACTTCCTTCTATAACACAATGAAGGCGGCTTTACGTAAGGGAGGTATTATTTGTACTCAAGTGATTATGATTCATTTCATTCACTGATAGGGAGAGTGTCAATGGCTTCACCTTCCTTTGATTCGACAAGTGATGAAGAATGCTGCTTTGGAATATTCTTCTGTTCGATATGCATACACTATGATTCCAACATATCCTTGTGGTCAGATTGGTTTCATTCTGGCTATCAAAGCTTCTGGTAGCTGTGGTTTGTTGTCCATAATGAACAGATGATGATATTAGTAAGCCCAATCATGAGATTCCTGAAGAAATGATTCCTCAGTTGCGTTACTATTCCAAGGAAATCCATGAAGCATCTTTTATTCTTCCTCCTTTTGCTAAGAAGGAATTGTCGAACTAGATAAATATGTTTGTTCAATGAAAGAAACACTTGTACTTCTGTTCTGTAGTCTGTTCTTCTAATACTCGTTCTACAATACTCTTTGTTTGTTCATATTTGAATACACATCGATCCATACAATTATTCACTCCCACTTGATCATTGGGATCCACACTTGAAGCATGACATTTCTTTGAACACATGGAAATCATTCTAGTTCATTCATAGAATCAAATCAATCAATACCGTTCATAGAAGTCTTTCACGATTCTTGCTTCTTGAATTGCTTCATCCACTTTCTCTTTGTGAACTACATCCTCATTCTTGGAAAAACCAAATAGAGAACTAAACATGACAAATGTCTAGTCATTTCAATTCTCTCTCATTTTATTCTATTTCTTTTTTGTGTCCCTTAGTCTATTTCTTTTCATATTCATTTCCATCAGTCTTGTTTCTTTCTCTATTCCATCCTATCTCTTCTATCTCTATATCTTGACCTTTGAAATCGAATGATAGTAATTGAACTAATAATGGGATAATCAATGACTCATTCTCTTCTTCTGGAATTCCAGAATTCATTCTCCACTTTCATGTACCAATATTTCAATGAATATGAGATTCACATTCATATCTCTATTTCTAATCNTTCTTGATATTGTTTATTTGAATCGATAGAACGAACATTATCAATGCAAATCGGAATACAAAGTTCCAACAATGAAGTGTTCTTTAGAGTTCTTAGAGACATTTCAAGGTGATAGTAATGAAAGTGGAAAGTGGATCTACAGTTATCATCGGGAATATGCTTCACAGTCTTGGATATGGGGTTATGGTTTTGTGAAGCCGACTTTGGAGTGTGATAAGTCATTGATCACTGAAGTTCCTGCATCGAAGTATGGTATCACGTCATTCTTTGATAAACCCATTGATAACTGGGATAAGGATTTCATTCTGCAATATGAAGTTCGATTTCAGAAAGGACTAGAGTGTGGAGGAGCCTATTTGAAAATCTTGCGTGATGGTACGATTGAAGTTCCTGAAGATCTCACCGAATCCACTCCTTATGTGTTGATGTTTGGTCCTGACTACTGTGGAACTACGAATCGGGTCCATCTGATTATTCCTCACTACAATCCTATTAGTGGTGAATGGGAGGAAAAGAAACTAGTGGGAGGTCCTCAGATGATTGTAGACACACTCACACATCTGTACACACTCATTATCCGTCGAGATGGTTCTGTTGAGATTCTCATCGATCAGATCAATAAGTTCACAGGAACTCTTCGTGATGATTTCCAGCCTCCCTTCTCTACTCCTGCTGTTCGTGTGAATCCTTTTGTTCATCTGTAGACTATTCCTGATCCTAATGATCACAAGCCGGCAGATTGGGTCGATAAGGAACGAATCATCGATCCAACGGATGTGAAACCTGAAGATTGGGATGAAACGCAGCCCAAGTACATTCCTGATGAGAGTGCAGTGAAACCGACGGATTGGTTGGATGATGAACCTCTTCAGATCCCTGATCCAACAGTTGAAATCCCTGAAGACTGGGATGAGGAAGAATATGGTCCTTTTGAAGCTCCTATGATTGAGAATCCTCGTTGTCAGGAAGTGAGTGGATGTGGTGTATGGGAACGACCAATGATTCTGAATCCATTATATCGAGGTCCTTACACATATCGCACTATTCCTAATCCTGCTTATAAAGGACCTTGGTTCCCGCGGTTAATTCCTAATCCTGCCTATTATGAAGAGAAGCATCCAGAACGTTTACCAGTGATGAAGGGAGTTGCAATTGAGATCTGGACATTACAAGAAGGAATCGCATTTGATAATATTCTGATTACTCATGATGAGCGTTGTGCTGAGGCTTTTGCTGATGCCACTTTCCGGATCAAACGACAACGAGAACTGGAAGAACATCCAGAGATTGAGAAGCGTAAGTATATCCCTCGAGCTGA
>NW_014569094.1:7119-9970 GCF_000743755.1 Blastocystis sp. subtype 4
CCAAAGGAGGAGAAGTGGGTTGGAAAGCGTCGAGCAAGAATGAGTCTGGCTGCATATGTGAATATGATGATTGATAAGGTGATGCAATGGGAGTATGATGAGAAACGATATCAGTTGGTGGAATGGTGTTTGATAGGAGTTGGGATTAGTGGAGTTGTGTTGATTGCTATTGTGTACTATAAGAACAGAGATTTCTTACAAAAGGTTAAGCTTGTTTTGTCTGTTTGTTGAAGGAATAGTTGAAGAATAGGATTGATTCTTAGAACAATGCTAATTCTTTGAATTATCTCTGATTATCATTTTGAGAATGAACTTATGATTACTATCAAAGAACTGATTCACACCTATCCTATTCTGACTCACTTTCTGATATTGGAATCATTTCTTATTCAATTTGAATGTACTAACAATCCTCTGGTTCATTCTCATTTCAACAAACATATCACAAACTACAATTCATTCAAAATAAAGGAAAGAGAAGATTCAAGACTTGGGATAGATCAAAAGATACCAGTCACATAAAACTGAAAACAATCATACCAATGAGTGGTCCAACTACCAATAGCTTGTTCAATAAGCTTCTTAGCACATTCTTCAGCTGATCCTACTGGAGACAGTCTCTGAATAAGAGCAAGAAGGGTTCTTTGAGAATCATCTAGTTCTTACCACTACAATGCTTACCATACTTGAAAAACAAGGTAAGTCAGGATACTCCATTGCATACAGTTTCACAATTGACAGAATTCGAGACTTATTCTGACATAGCACTCGATAGATACTTGTCTTCAAATCATTCATCAACTCAGCACTTACACAAAGCATCTGAAATAGATAAAACCCTGCTGTTCCTGGAGCTCCAATCAATTGAATCTACATGGAAAAACAACTGAATTCCTACCATATCAGAGGTTATCTTAAAAGGAGCTGTTTCAAATCGAATATTTCCAGGTGAGTAAGATTAAGGAGAGAATCAGGAAAGGATTATTAGGATATGTTTGAAAGAAGGAAACCAAAGTCAATATGAACCAGATTCCCATGACGATCAATCAGAATCTTTCTATCATCCAACACAAATAGCATACATTCCCATCATTCCGATCTTTCACTTGTAAGACGTAACATACAATTGAATAAGCAGCAAGAGAAGTAATGAAGTTTCTTCGAAATTTCTTATATGCTTTTGGATGATTCGTAAACACATCATTAAAGTAATCCTAGTCATAATTCCATCAATCATAGTTCTACACCAATACTATCATATCCCCGTGGTTTTATGGATTTCCTCAATTCATGAAGAGACACGAAATCATCGAGATATTCCAGAATTCCATTATTATTTGTGATGGGAGTTACATTGTATGTATGAAGATTGGAAGGAATATGATTCTCTTTAATGATACTGGCAATCTAGATATCATATCCCACACATATTATGACTTCTGCAATGAGAACAGATGCCATCTCCTCCTGTCTCATGAAATCATTTGTCTTGATCAATACACGCAAATGCTTGGCAACAGGTTTCATAGACAGTGGAGTACGAATTGTTTCTTCTTGTTTTCCACACACATAAATCACACTGTCTTCTTCTGAATGAGGAAATGGTGATTGATCAAATGAAGTCACTTCCTCTAGATTCCGAGGGAGTTTCAAAAAGTCAGTAATCCAAGACCACATTGATGACTGAGAAGCAACTACTGGATCTGGGTCCTCTTCTGGAAGGATTGGAAGAGCTGGAGACTCTTCATTATCACTTTCAATCTCAAAGTCAAAGACACAAGGACATCGAGATTTCGTTGATATGACTCGACAATTTGAAGTGAGAATTCGTTTGATCTATGTCAAATAGGAAGCAGATGAATCACTTTCATTCCATTACCTAATGGCATCCATACTGAGCCAATTGACTGCAAAGTCATTCGATTCATAGTATCACATTGTTCTTCAAAAATCCGTTGTCTATCACTTAGTGGAGATGAATACAAGAAAGTGGATAATGAAAAGAGAGTCTATGATTGTGCTTCAACAATAAAACTACATCAAAGAATGATATCGTATTATTGAGGAGAGTAGTGAGTGGATGAATATCACTGTTTATTTCCCATTCTTGAAAGTGACCCGAAATATGATGTGAACATAACAAGCGAAGCTTCTGTAAGAAGAGATAGTTATCCTTCTTAAGTCTTTCATTCCAGTTTATCTACATGAAAGAGATTCATTTGACATACAGTACAAAAGAAGAGAACCGATAAGGCTAAAGGAGGATGATGCTCACAACATTCAAACAAGAAAAGTCTCAGTAATTCCTATATCATACAATTTGCTACTCATATACTCGATTACGACAACTGTTATCACCAGCCACATACATAATCTCACGAATATGTAACTTGATAACATCCTCTGTTAGTATTTCAGTGAAATGAAAGTTAAAGTCAACAGACTCACTATAGCTAGATCTAATCATACCAAATAAAGCAAAACAGATTCCGAAATAGTGTGAGGTATGAAGGAGATGATAAACTCTACATTAGAAGAAACAAATGCCCAACACCTTATCATCAAAGTATCGAAGCCATTCAGGACATAGAGAAGCTTTTATCGACTGTCTAAAATTGAAATGATCATAATATCAAACTCTGTTGTAACATCCTCAACAACAGGAAAGAAACAACTACTGAAAGACATGAAAGGAAGAAAAGTGCATTATTTCATAAATTCATTGGGATATAGTATATATCCTACAACTATGTCATTACTAGTCATTCTCATATCCATTACTTGATATTTCTTCAATGAATAGTATTTGAAGAAATAAGACATTTCTTGTGAAAATATTCGTTCCACTAAC
>NW_014569094.1:9999-11505 GCF_000743755.1 Blastocystis sp. subtype 4
AACAATACTATTCTGCTAAGACTGCTACTTTTGTAGCAGATTCATTAATAAGAGGAGAGGCAGTTGGTGAAACATGCACTTCTGTTGTAGGTACAGCAGGCAATGTAGCTAGTACAGCAGGTGTAATACCAGTTGTTAAAGCAGGTTGAGGAGTCGCTTGACCAGCTATGCATCGAATATCTCGAACCATATCCTGAACCATTTGTTCAAATGATGTTTTGGGATTACGTTCCATGATATCTTTCTTCCATTCAGTTTCAAAGGTAGTTCGCATCTGAGCACTCAACCCATCCATCAACTCTTTGAAACACTCTTCCATATCTGCACCAGGAATTGATATCTTTTCAACATATTCTTGTATGTGATTAGCAATATATGTGTTTAGTGTTTTCTCTAATTCAGGTTTCATCAATGGAAGCACATAATCATATGCAAGACTTGATAGTGAATTCACAATATGAGACCTCACACTTTCCACCACATCTGGAGAGGAGAACGCCATCATCATGTTTAAGTCTTTAAGCTTATCAAAGACACGATTAGCACATTTCTCACTACCACTCTTCATATCTTTGAGAAGCTCCTTGAAGTATGCTAAACGATCTACTTGTACATATAGACGTTTGAATCGATCTGCAAACTCTTCAATCATCTCCACTGTGAACTGAGTCTTTGCCACCTTCCACAACTGTTGTTCAATGTACTCAATAATCTCGTCAGTGCTCTCACTACCAATTCCATCACCAATTTCATCAAAATTCTATTCCTTATCAAAGAAAGACAAACCAACAATATCATCATCTCCTAGAATCAAATCGTCAAAATCCTTAATCTCTTCTTGGTGTTTTGCTAATTGATCATTCAAGTTTTCAGCATCTTTAAGGTAACTACAATCACAAACCAAAATCTAATATACTCCTCACTGAGCTTTACGACAGCAAGTACATCCTTCATCTGCATTGTTAATTCCATATTCTCTATGTTTTGAACTATAGTACGAATTAGTTCAAAGACTTTATCTCGATATTGCTAAAAATGAATAAAAGAACATGGTAATACAACGTAACAACCCAAAAGCTTATTTGCATGCACATACTGCTTGAGAGAAGCCTTTGTCTCTAAAACAAAAGCTGTTCATGAAATATACCTGCTTCTTCATTTTGAAGTCTATACTCTTTAGCTTGTTGTTTGAATTGCCTTTTCTCAGTCGTCAGACTCTCAATTCTATCAATAATAACAGAATAACAATTAGTACTTCTTTGTATATTCTTGTGCCTTATCTTCAAGAGTTTCATGAACTTGTTTCAACTTCACAAGAGTATCCTCTCCCTTTTCCAATGCATTCTTCACATTCTTTCCTCCACAAGATGTACTGATACTATTGCCCATAGAATAATATCAATTCAATCATTAACTGAATGAAGTCAGTTGTGATTGTGGGATCCCAAATCTGAGTATTCTTAGTTATCTAATGAGTATTGATGGATACTAGAAACAAAATCTGTG
>NW_014569093.1:0-5686 GCF_000743755.1 Blastocystis sp. subtype 4
GTTGAATAAACAATGAATTGTAGTTCATTTTGATGACTTAAAGAATCAGTAGGAATTGAATTATCCTGAGAGATTAGTCCTAAGGATTCTAATCGATTTCTAGTGATGATAAGGATTTACTATACGAACAAAAGAGAAGGGTTTAGATGAGTAGTTTGTTCAGTTTGAATTGATTCAGAGAGAGCATTTGATATAGGAGCTGAATCAGTTTCAGGTTCATCAATACGTGAGAAGAGTTGTTGAAGTGATTGAACAACTTGATCTTGAATTCCACTTTCATCAATTGGGACAACCACAGTTTGAGGTTCATTTCTATTCAATACAATCACCACATCACCATCATTAAAACCAGATCGAATTCGATTACTCATACCTTCACAAGGATCTTCTTCTTCTCTTGAGATAGAAGGAATAGGAGGAAGAGAAAGAGAGGGTTGATGAATAGGAGGTCCTGGAGGAATATGATTTCCTTCTCCCATGAATGTTAGAAGTGCTGAAGCATCTCCACTTAAACGACTTACTCGATCAAGAAGAGGAGCCAATTGGCGATATGCTTCATTACGACGTTTCTTCCATGTCTCTTCATCTTCTTCATTACTTCGTCGTGTTGCCATTCGAATTGAACTCCATACAGAATCCACAGCAGTACCAATTGCATTTAGAATAGCAGATTCATCTTCAGGACCAGTTGGTTGAGCATCTCGACTCCAACTCACAACATCAGGAGAAAGAGAAGAACGTTCTTGACAATGACGAGTATGAGTCCTGAAAGGAGCAAGTCGAGGTGAATTCTACACTCAATCGAATTCATTCAATCATACAATATGAATCCATTCGTCCCATTTGTCAGGCCAACCATTGTAATGAATGTAGACATAAGTTCCATTCACTGCAATTACTGTTGCTTCTAACCATTTCGATACAGTATCTAAAGCATCCACCCATTGACCCACGAAGAACCGACGACTTCCAAGAGGACTTATACTTCCTTCACTCCATACTTCAACAGGTTCAGGACGATAATCAGTAGGAAGACGAAGAGTCGAAACATAGGTATTGAAAGTCAAAAGACCTTGTCGAAGAGACTCAAGTGTAGTTCCAGGAGGATAATGAAGAGAATCACCTTCATAAGGTAAACGAGCTCCTTCAAGAGTAAGAAAACGTTGCCAAGAAAGTGAGTAACTAAGAGTAGAAGAAGTTGATTCAATAGATGATACTAATCGATTTCGTTCTTCTAAAGGAGGATAAGAAGCTATATTCAAGAGAAAGAAAGAGACTTACAAGAAGGACTATGTTCAGTTTGAAGTGTAGGAACAATTTGAATAGTTGAACCATCTTCAATATGATAACTAGAATTGAGAAAGAAGAGTAAGTATGAACTCTTGAAGTGTTTTAGTATCTTCATCAAGTAATTGACCTAAATAGATTAATCGTTGATTTTCAGGAGTGATATGAAAGAGAGTATTGATTGAAGACTTGAGATATTGAATTGTCATATTCTATATGATAATGAATTATATTGAATTGATTCTTACTTTTGAAATACGAATAGAGAGTGTTTGATGTTCTACATCGACTCTTACTAAAGTAATACTGATTCGATTAGGATCATCTGAATATACTTGTTCAGGCATGAATGAAATGAATATATATTAGAATTGATGATATTGAATGATTGATGAAATATGAATTATTTATGTAATTGTAAAAGAAGTATATGAATTGATTTGAATTGTGAATTGATTGAATAGAGTAATATGAATGAATTGATATTGAATATTGAATATTGGAATAATAGATAGAATTGAATATGAAAGTATTGATATGAGTGTTTGTAACAAAGAAAGATTCAAGAATAGTTGAATTGAATCAATTGATAAAGAAGAGAGTGAATAGTGAAATCAATTGATTGTGATTTGATATTGATTGTTGTTTAAGTAAGATGAGTAGTCCTGAAGATTTGGATGTATTTATATCAAAAGTATAATGAAATTGATATATTGAATGAATAGTTACGAAGATGTGAGTTACTAACAGAGAGTGAAGTGAAGAGTGTTTGTGACAAAGCTCGAGAGATTCTAATTGAAGAAGGTAATATTCAAGAAGTTCATAGTCCAGTAACAGTAGTATTTGAATAAGTAGTTAAGTAGTTAGATTTGTGGTGATATTCATGGTCAATTCTATGATTTGCGAGAATTATTTGAGATAGGAGGTGATATTCCTGGAACAAACTATCTGTTTATGGGAGATTATGTAGATCGTGGTTATTATAGTGTTGAAACTTGTCTATTATTATTAACATTGAAAGTTCGTTATTCTGATCGAGTAACACTTCTTCGTGGTAATCATGAGTCTCGTCAAATTAGTCAAGTATATGGATTCTATGATGAATGTCTTCGTAAATTCGGTTCAATCAATGTATGGAGATTCTGTATGGAAGTATTTGATTATCTTCCTGTTGGTGCAGTAGTTGATAGTCGTTTCTTCTGTGTTCATGGAGGATTATCTCCTTCTCTTCCTACTTTGGATGAAGCTCGTCTTCTAGATCGTAAAGTTGAGTTACCTCATGAAGGTGGAATGTGTGATTTGTTATGGTCAGATCCAGAAGAAGAACTAATTGGTTGGGGAATCAATCCTCGTGGTTGTGGTTTTGTATTTGGAGGTGATTGTGTAAGTGAATTCAACAAGTGTAACAATCTTTCTTTGATCTGTCGTTCTCATCAACTAGTAATGGAAGGATACAAATGGATGTTCAACAATGAATTGGTAGCTGTATGGTCTGCTCCAAACTATTGTTATCGTTGTGGAAATGTTGCTTCAATCATGGAAGTTGATGAAAATCTTCATTGTGAATTCAAAGTAACTGATCGAATATGAATTGATTTGTAGGTCTTTGAAGCTGCTCCTGCAAGTGAACGAGGAATTCCTTCAAAGAAACCTCCTCCAGATTATTTCCTTTGATATGATTCGTTTTATTAAGATATTTTGATTTAATTTGATTGTTTGAATGAAATGAATGAATTATGAGAAATCCCCGTGATTGTTGTGGACAATTATTCAACACACAATAACTATTAAGACATTATTCACGATGACTTCTTGAATGTGTATGGTGATGTTTATGATGACGTTCTGATTTCTTATCTAACTTCTCTTTCAATTCTTCTAAGAATTCAGCATACCAATTCTTCCTCTGTTCTTCTGTTTTTACACCTTTCCACCTTCGTTTCGAATTCAGCTGAGGTTCCACATCTTCATATGTGTATGTTAAGTGATATGGCTCATACAAATACTCACTTAACAGAGATTTGAACGCACGACGTTGAGGTCCTCCCTCAGCCACGTCCTTTTCCTCAAGCTTCTATTCATCATTACCATCACTTACTCTCACTTGTTTGTGGATCATGTGATAAGCCCAGTACGTCACTGCTGGACGCTTTTCCACAAGTCGTAACCACGTTGGTGCATACTCCATTGCTTTCACCTTTTTTGCCTCTTCTTCAGACAATCCAGATTTATCCGTGATTGTATTCAGTTTATTTCCAATCTCCTTCATAGCCTCATTCACTTGTTCCATAGTAGAATCCGCATCCCACTTTAACAAATCATACTGAATCAGTTGTTGAAGATACTTCTTCTCCATGTACGCATGGTCATTTAATCGCTCCAAATAGTCACTGAAGAATTGAGACGGACGAAAACTGGATTCCTTAAGCATCGTCTGAATGATCTCCTCTTTTGCTACTTTCGGTTCAAGCTCTTGCCACCTGCTTATCATTCTCACTCGATTCACTCACCTCATTTTGGGAATAATCACCCCATTACACACCAATTGATCGAAGTAATCAGACAATTGAATACGTAACTGATTCAGACGCTGCAAACGAGTTGTCTCTTCCTGCTTACGTGCTTCATTCACAGCATCGTAAAATAGATCCTTCTGCTCACGATCTGAAAGAGACTAAATTTCAGTCATTCCATAATTCCGTACTTTTCCTGTATATTTTTCATGAATTATGGATTCAACTTCACTCCAACGAGAATCCCGCGTCAAATGAAGATCACTCAAAATAGCCCTGAATTTGGTCAATTCCTCTTGGTAAGCTTTCTTCCGATTCTAGGCATCATGTCTCACATTCATATTCACCTCTCGCTCCTGATCACCTAGCTTCTGCAGGAAGAACCGAAGTTCCTCTTCACGACCTCCTCGATCAAGATCCCTCCAGCGAGCATCATCCTTCAGGAGTGTCTCGGCATCGCGATACGTACTGCGAGCAGTTAGCGAGGAGGTCTCCAGCATGCGACGGAAGGCTTCACGGGCCTCGGCCAGATGGCGCAATCGCTCTTCACGTTCTTCCTTCGCCCGCTTACTCACAAACTCACTAAACACTTGTTTACGCTGACCAGGAGTACGTAAAGCCTATGATTGAGGGATCCCAAGATATATACAGTGTATCGAATATCACTTGCTATCAATGAAACTGCCTCTTTCCAGGACATCCCACTAGTGATTCCTTTCTCACGTAACAGACTCTCATAAGCTGCTCTGGCTTCCTCTGGTGTAGTCCACGTTACCACTGCCTCCTTCACCGGCTCCTCCGGCACCACTGGGGCAGGAGCAGGAGGAGTTACAGGCATGGGAGCAGGAGTTGTACTAACAGCGGGAGCTGGGGTAGAAATAGTTGTTATGAAAGGAGAATTACCAATTTGGGTGGGGGCAAACGAAGAGGTTGCTGGAGTGGATGGTGTGGAATTCTGAATACGAGTCAGTTCCTGCTTGTATAGAGTGTACTCCTGAGGCTCCTCCCAGACAGACACTTGAGTGATAAGATTTGTCCAGAATGGATGACCATCAGCTGTGTAGGACTCCTTCCAAGGGCATGTCTAATCTTAACACAACCCATCAATTGTACTTTGATAGCTTTCTCAGCATCTGTTTTCAACTCATCTGGTTTCTGATAGGTTACAGCTCGAGTACGCTGGTTAAAATAATACTCAACTCCAGATTGATTTACAAGTACCTGCCAATCGGAAACTGAAGGACGAGATGAAGACGACCCCTGGAGAGACATTTGGATCACCGACTGGCCCTGAGATACCCCACTATTCATACTTGAGGATTGGACACTCGAAGCATAGCCGATACGGGAAGAAGAAGAAATAGATGAAGCAGCTCTTTTATCGAAACGACTGGAAGATAAATTCGATTGTGCACTCCTCTTTACTGATTGTTTTGCCATTCCTTTCACAGGACGAATTGGTTGAACTGAAGGAGTACTTTTCAAGGCATTTAGGATAGCGTCTGTTTCAGAATTATTACTATGACTCAAAAGAATGAAAAAGAAAAAACATAGGTGAGCGACTTCCTGAACGAGCACTGTCTGAAGCATTTGATCTTGAAGAATATTGCGAATGTGAGTCGAGACTATTATCATTTAAACGAGATGGTGGGGAACCAGCAACATTCTACACAATCATTCCCATCTTTATTTTACAAAAATACAGATTCAGACGAATCACCGCCTGTCGTCATCCATGCAGGCAACACCGATGATTTACCCCTTCCAAACATCTCAAAATTGTTGAGTAATTGTCCACAACAATCACGGGGATTTCTCATAATTCATTCATTTCATTCAAACAATCAAATTAAATCAAAATATCTTAATAAAACGAATCATATCAA
>NW_014569092.1:0-5682 GCF_000743755.1 Blastocystis sp. subtype 4
TTCTCTTATGACCACTACAGAATGCATGATTGCTGATAAGCCTAGTAAGGAACCTGCTGCTCCTGCCATGCCTCAAGGAATGGGAGGAATGTATTAAGGGGTTAACTGTTTGTTAAGAAACACAAATAAACGCGATTACGTGGAGGACGGTTGATACGATGATATTGATAATTATAGTCCTTCTTCTTATGGAAATAACGAGGGATATAAATGAACACAGGACGACCAATTAGTTTCATCTGAGGTCGTGCTCGTACACGTGTACGACGCTGTCTCACGGTTGATTCTTTACCTTCTTCGACCTCTTCCATCTCTCCTTCCATCTCCTCTCCTTCCGTATCTTCTACTTCCTCCAACTCATACTCGCCATTAGGCAATTGGTACACATTCATTCTTCGACTCACTGTCTCGCTGATACACCATGCAGCTAGGACAATTGAGACGATAATCAACAGCAATACTGCCAATATCAGGGCACTTGCTACACTCTTGCAATAACCAACAGGAGCTCCCCAAACAGGCAAACCATCAACTTCCGTACACGTACGTTTCACTTTCCCATACATTCCATTCACTCGAGAGCAATAATAGGTTTCGGTTTGACCAACTGGAGTTGCCGCAAAATCGGTTATATCGGCGCAACCACTTCGTACATACAACTCTACAGTCGTACTAGTCCTTCCTCGCTCATTCTGTGCCACAATCGTGTATACTGTATTTGGAGACTCGAAAACTGGAGTTCCATAAATCATACCTGACGTGCTATTCATAGTGATTCCTACAGGCAATCCAGGGTAGATATTGAAGAAGTCAACATAGAAGGAGAACGAAGGAACCATCTGAATGAATGTTTGAGTGTAGACAGTAAGACGAGAAGGATTATAGGAGAGAGAACTAGGAGCAAACGGAATACATGTGGAAGTATCAGTCTCTGAGAAGTGTCCGTTCTGACAGAGACGTGAAGCAAAGCCACTGTGATATGGAGGACATGGTCCATAACTTACAGCACCTTCTGCTGCGCCTGGGAATCCCTCCATAGCTTCACAGGCTACATTAGAACGACGAGATTGAAGAATGATTTCAGCATATTCAATGCCTTCACTTATACAACCGTTTCCGACCAACTGATAGGCATTATAGGAGTGAGTGTTGTTCAACTCCCATTCCTTCCAGTATCCATACTGTGATTGAGAAGGCCACTCTAAGTTCGATGCTTCAATCAATACATTCCAATTCTCTTGGTCATTTGATGCTTCTAATCGGATAGATTGAGGTCGACGACTCGGAGAATTCCCAGCATACAAGCGAAGGTAGTTCACATACTCTTTTCGCTCGTGATTGTATGTCCATCGAGCCAATACATTCATGCAATCACTCGCACCAAAGAACTTGGTAGTCGGGTTCCCATCAAAGGCATTTTCGATATATTCATACCAAGGAGATGCAACACCCGAGACTGAACCCCATGGTTCACCTTCGAGAATCCGATTGGATCCGTCTTGTATGTACTCCATATATAGAGAGAAGGTAGTTGGTGTGGCTGAAGGAATACGGTGCTCTTCAATACAGAAACGGTTATTATGCCCTTCTGGACCATTAGCAACTTGAATACTGGAATCGACAGAAAATGGGAGGAATTGGATTGATCCAGAAAAGACAATGGTTTCTGGAGTAGTTGATTCTTTGAGAGGGAGAGTATGATAATCGAGTGATCCTTCTGGCAAATACACACGATTAATCTCCACTCCATTCAAATACATGACTATTCCACCTTGAACATATGCTCCCACAGAGAATGCACTGACTTGGGAGGAGTAAGAAGCACTAAAGGTGGTACAATAATAACCAGTAGTGCCTTCCATCTCGGGAATCAGACTGGCTGTACTCTTACGCCACGATTCTGATGTACCAGATTGGTACCAATCTGTTGGAGGTGGTGAATCAATTATCCAGTATCTCCAAAGAGCTGAAGCAGCAGGAATGAGAGATTGAGTAGTGAATGTGAATGTGGTAAATGTGGATGATGCATCGAATAATCCTGATCGAGGTTCATTCTGTGAGATTCGATATGAATAGCTTACAGTCCCTGCAAGCATCGGAACAAACATCAATGAATACGAACCCGAGGGAACACATAATGCTGAGTGGAGTTCTTGTTCTGGTTGCTTTTCAACAGATTCATGCAATACAACACCTGCTTCTCCCTGAAGGATGACCTCACATCGATCAGTACCACTCAACCCAGTCACATTCACATGAACAAGAGTATACTCTCGATCATCTTCACATCTCCTCACACTCATTCGAACAGTCACTTCTCTTGTCACTCCTCCTTCACTTACTCCTCCAATGGTGACCATTGTTGAATCTCTTACTTCTTCTGGAGTTCCAAATAAACGACCATTTTTAGCATCAATTCGTACTCCTGGGAGAACGGGTGACATATAGAAGTCTTGGAACTTTTCTGTATTTGACAAAAATACCTCCGATACTGGAATTCCTAAAAACAGCACAATTTCTTCCTTTTGAAGAACGAATTGTTCCACAGAGGTTTGTGCCACAGATTTGTAGAGAAGACTCCATTCAGATACTTCCAGACTCACATCTCCCTGAACAGATGTGATGTAGAGCTGATAGAAGGATAAGAAAGAGGGATTCAGAACGAAGCATTTACGCTCACCACGTGTAAACACAGCAGCTGACACATGATGGAGTTCCATCCATGAAGATCCATCCGTACTGGCTCTAAGATACCATTCCTGAGGATCATGAGATGGGTGACTAAAAGACGAAGTAACACAATACTGATTAAACACATCTCTGCGGTCTGAGAGTAATGAGACATCTACTGAATAGCTAGGAAGAGAAGCCGAAGCTTGATAAGTAGTACTTGCTGAAGCATCGAATAAGAGAGAACCTGGATGCCCTGTAAGATGAGAAGAATCAGTAATGGAGTGAGTTGTATGATACGCATCATCGTTAGTAATTCGAGAGAGATGTGTATGATGAGATGAAAATAATGCAATACATCTGAAGTCAACAACTCGAGATGAAGCATCATGATTTATAACTGCTATCGAAACCACATTAGAACCAACATGGAGAGTAGACGAAGAGAGAGCAAGTTGAATAACATGCCAATAAGCAGAACTTGTTTTACTGGTGGTCCATTGTTCTTGGATATCTCCTGAAGGAACATTACAACGATACAGTTCGACATCATTCACATAGACAACCAATCCTCCTTCAGCAAACACTTCCATATCCAATATTGTGATGTCAGTAGTTATCACAAGATTTATACTGCGTCGAAACAGCCACACCGAACGAGACAGAGTTACATCTCCGATCGGTAGGGAACTCCATCCTTCTGTAAAGCTGGCTTTGTACCAATCTACTGGGACATCAGAAGTACTTCGATAGAACCAATCAGACAGATACCCTTCACTAAGCATTTGAAGAGAAAGTGGAATATCTTCTGATTGATATCCCTTAGGAAGAGTTACATCCCCAAGACGCATTGATTGAGCAGGTGTAGTTGTTGTGATTACTGCTAATCGTAACTTCGTTCCTGATGACCATCCATTCAATGTCTCTGTACTCAATCGCAACCTATAAGCAGTGGATTGAAGACAGAGATCCGTTGTAAACACTTGAGTTCCATCTGAAACATCACTACAGAACTGTTCAGCAATGAGAAGATCACTGTTCCAGATCTGCCATGAATCAGAACCACTGGGACCAGAACATGTGAACGAAAGTTGAAGGTGAGTATTCGACCCCCCACACTCCATAACAAACAGTGAAAACGAAGTAGAATACGTAATTGAGCCAGTCAATGCGTGTCTTGCTGTCACTGTAAATACTGCTGAACCAAATGAAGCAGTTTCAGGAATAGAACCAGTGATCGATCCTGACGTGGTTGAGAATGCCAACCCTTCAGGAAGGATCCCTCCCTGAAGTTGGAAGTCAGAATAGCCGGGATAGATGGGTTCAATCAACACATTCTGTTGGCCAGGAAAGAAAAAGCCTTTCGCTGTTGGATATCGGAGCTCCGGAGAAGAGACAACCAGATCTCTTGTCTCCAAGGAGATCTCAGAAAGAGTAAAAGGCAGGCCATTAACAGAACGAAGGAATGAGATACGATACAGAGGATACGATGTCTGTTGATATGGAAGGAAAAATCGTTCTGTTTTTCGGTCTTGGAAATAACCAGGATTATCTCGAACATCCAAAGTAACCCAGTTTCTCCCTACATTACTCCCTTCAAGACGCCAAGCAAGGAGACACGCGCTACCAGCTTCAGCAACTGTAATAGAATAAGAATTAATTTTCTCTTCTCTGTAATGTGAGGAATACTGTCTAAGCATACGCTTCATTTGGAACAGTGAACATCAACCAGCTATTCGTAAGAAGGGTCACAGATGTCCGTCGATCATCGTCTGTAAGTGGATCCAAAACAATCGACTGATCTCTTGAATACAACAGCTCGAAATCATGAACACGATAAAAACCGCGGGAATCTGTGAATCAGATCAACATCCGATATCAACCTGTGGGAAGGAAATGCGCATAAGAAACGAATTCATCGTCATGTTCTGTATGGATAAGACAGTCATGGACTTCACAAGAAACCACGATGGTTGATTGGAGACTAGAAAGCGTTGCGAGTGACGAACTGTTAATTAAAAAGAACGGAAGAGAAACTACTAGTAAAAGACAGGAGTTGGAAGAGAAGTTTGAGCTGGAGTCACATCAGAGATTTGACCCCTATAAATTTATATGGGAAATAATGAATACGAAGGAAGATTGCGTCGAAACAATTCTTCTCCATTCAAATAACAGGCAAGCCCAATATTGGTTTTGGCACCAATTCGGAAGCCTGAAAAGACAGCTGGAATACTGATAGATGATATGACCACTCGATAATATCGAGTGATCGTAGATCCTGAGACAGGAGTAAATGACCCTGCTGCAGCCTCATTCCACGCTGAATCATCAAATGATGTCGATTTCCATCCATTAGCATAAGAATCAGAGTATTTCCATGAGGTATTGGGATCAATGAGCCAGTTGCCTACAATCTATACCAAATCAATTTACTACAATCAAGCCAGATAGTTCTCTCTCCAAATGAATCCAAAGTCATATCAACTTGTTTGTAAGAGCCAAAGAGAGTTACAGTCAGACGAGAAGCTTGATCCCATCCATTACTGGAGCTATGGTTAATAAGATATCGAATCAAAACCTGTCAGAGAGAATGAGGGTGTATGTTCCTTTCTCAACACAAATATCAATAGTTATTTCAGATTCTTCTGCTTGTTTTCCATTGTAGAGCGTAATAAGTGTACCACTTGATGGCGAGTCCTTCCAAAGCTCGAATGTTTCTTCGTTCTTATTGGCGCCATAAGTCCGAACAATAGAAAGTGGTACTTGGGACTGTTTACAGACAAGAGAATCACAAACGACTAGAGGGAACACAAACATCGATCAACCAACCTAACGGTAATATAACAAAACACAAAATAGAATAGATAGACGAAACCATAGAAAGAGATTATATGACTCTTCGATACTTGTTATTTATCAAACACTTCACTATAGTACAAAGATGTCTTAATGACAGCTCTTCTCACACACTTTCTTCAACTCTTGTAACATCTCCTCGAGTCTTCGAATAGC
>NW_014569091.1:0-5674 GCF_000743755.1 Blastocystis sp. subtype 4
CTTGCTTTCTGTAATTCTCCTAGGGTTTGATTAAGATGTTCTTGTAATGCCACAATCTGTTTATCTTTCTCATTCAATTCATTCATATGTACCTCTTTATCATGGACTGATTCTTTCATATGTTTCTGTTTTTGTTGCATCAGTTCAATGTCTTTGTCCCATATCACTTGTTGTTGTTGACGTTTTGCATCCATTCTATCATTATCGATTACCATTTTTGCTTGATTGAGCATTCCTCGTAACTGTTCTATCTCCATATTCTTTTGATACAATGCTTGAAGTATTTCTGGATTATTGTTGATATTACTGTAGTATGCTTCAGCAGAAGCAAACATCTCCTTCATTGCAATCAATTCTTTAGACAACCCATCAGCATTCTTCTTAGATGCAACAGCATCTGCTTGAGTACTAATAAGCTCATTCTGAATCTTTTTCAGTTCTTCATTATTGTCCCTATTCTCTTTTCCATATGTTGCATAAGCAAGAAGAAACATATCAAATGGATTATCTGGATTATAGTGATATTGAGAACCCAGTTCTATCATTTGTTTGTAATCAGGTGCATTCGTATAGAAATCATAGTAAGCAATGTATTTCCGGTTTTCATTATCACTATCATTTGTTGGAAGCCATTTTCCATTGTATTTAAAGCATTTCCTGTTATTGATAATCATTGTTGTTGTCTCTTCACTAGTATTCTGAGTATGATTTGATTCTTCTTCAGACATCCTTTTCTTAATGGAAGAAAACAATCATTTAGATTGGATGTGGATGAAGATCCATCATCTGAACTGGTGGTGGTTCATGTGGACGTAAATCCATCAGATTATCAGACTTATCATACTCAACTCGAGTTTTGCCTTTAATATCATCAATGCAGTATTTCCAAAATACTTTATGTAGTTGATCTCCTCTTCTATCTTCAATCTTTTCTAATATGTTATTGATACTCGATTCATTGAATTCACGTACACCAGATGAGAATCGAGAATAATTATCACTCACCATTGTTTGGGACATTTCATTCTCAAGACTTGAGATGAGTTTCCGTATGAATCGAGTCTTGTTACTATCTCTGCTATTTATGAAGACAATTGTGTTCTCGGAGAATTCATCATGTCCTTGGATAGTTCCATTCTCGATTTCTACCATCTTATTATACACCTACCTACAGAAATAAAGAACATCCAGATTTGTCAGAGCTGACTCTTGAATAGCCACTTGATTCGGTTGCATTTGTGTTGAATCTGGATCTTCTACATTATACATTGATTCAACTGGATTGTCTTCAACAGTGTTTGATGTATCTGTTGTCGGTTTTGCTGAACTTGTATTAGTATTCTCATTCATATCATCTACAGAAGGCATTATAAAACCAGGAACCACTGGATTGAGAACAGGCCTGGGGACTATAGTCTGATTGTTCTCGACATTTCCCTTATCAACATCATTCCAGTTGATTGGTTTGTATACCGATTTCTGTATCCAAATGGTTCTTGCTTGTATTGAACCCATAACAAGGAGTGATCCATAAGCATAATTGATTCTGTATCTCTCATTCAGTTCCAAATGAGAAGGATCTTGATTGAGAACAGGATATTGCATCCACAAATCGAAATTGTAGATCACTTGTTCTTTAGCTCCTGTTCGACCAATTCGTGTACCGAAGTAGTTCTCTGGTTTTGTATCCTTGAGTTGAGATTCAGTCATACCAAGAATCTTCAATACCTTATCTTGTTCTTCAGAAGGTATATTCGACATATCAACAGCTCCATCACAAGACTTGAAACAATCATTCATTCTATCCTTATTACACAACCATTTCATCTTCATTCTTACTTCCATCAGTTTCATTCTCACTTCATCACGATTATCATACAACAAATCCATTCTTCACTCCTCTTCAATCAGTATCCTATTGTATCTGTTATCTTCATCTTCTTGCTCCTTCAACTCTCTTCTCTCTACTTTCATCACTTCACTATCTTTCTTCCTTATCTCATTCCCTACTCTCTCATACAACAAAGACTCTTTCCGCACTTGTTCAAGCATCTTTCCTCTTTCATCTCCATACTCTGTTGATAGAGCATTTCAACGACATCTGAGTTGTTATCAATGTTGCTACAGAATGAAACCACTTCAATCAACTCATTTCTCAACACAATCACTTCTTTAGTCAATTTATCATCATTCTCTTTAGCCACTTTCTTCTCTGTTCTATCAATAACAATCTCATCTTGAACTCTTATCCATTCTTCCATCTCATCTCACTAATCTTCTTCAAATACACAAACAACAATGAAGATCGAAATGGAACTGTCAATTGATTAATTCTGTTCATTCAATGATTCAGGCGTTCAGCAAATCCTAATGATATTATGAAGAGTTCAGTACCACTTCATTCTGTTCTCTTAGAACCACTTGAATCCATAAATCAATCACTGAACTCCTTTATCAATCATTATCTCATCATTCAAATCATATTCAACAGATCAGTTGTTTTGAATCATTCTTGATCTATCAGGATCAATATGATAATAATATGAATCTCTTTGACAAAGAATGAGAATGAATCTCTTCTGAAGACTTCAACTCTTGCAGAATGCACAAATGATTGATGTTATCATCATTTCAAATGTGTTATTGAACTAATGATGATTTGTTGATTGTTCAATCTCATTACTGAATACAATCACGGGAATCTCATTTATCATTCTTTGTTCATTCTATCATTCATTTCAACTTTCTATTCAAATCTATACTCTCATATCATATCAATTCTGATCATATCGCTGATTTGGTTATGATCACAGTCTTCAGGTCATTGATATCATTTTGTTATCAATTCATTAATTCTATTTGTTATACCATCTTCTGGTATTCTTATTTTCATTATGATATCCAACATTGAATTGACTGAGTTATCTTCAGAAACGACATTCATGAGTGATTTCCCGATTAAAAGTGTTGAAATGACTGATCCAACAAAACCAGATGAAGGAAATGCAACGATTCTGTTCTCAGGAAAGCATGAAGGATACAAGATGAAAGTGAATATGAAGAAGGGAAAGAAAGAAGGGAAGGGAGTGATCTATCGAAAGAACAACACTGTATTTATGGAACTCTTCTTTGTGAATGATATCACAGAAGGAGAATTGATTGAAAGAGATCGATTTGGTCATGTGATAAGGAAAGGATGTTTGCATGAAGGACGAAAGAGTGGTTTGTTCACTGAATTCGATGATAAAGGAATCGAATTGAATCGATGTTTCTATCGAAATGGTCTGTTGATAAGTGAATTGAAGAAGAGTAAACAAATCAATGGATTCTTTGATGAAGTTGATGTGAATGGAATCATTCTTTCCACATCTCAATACAGTGTTGATCGAGCACACAAAGAGGGAATCTGTTATGAGTATGAGAATGGTGTATGTTCAAAGAAGTATCAGTATAAGAATGATGAAAGAGTGTTATTGATGAGTGAGTTCAAAGAAGACATAATGATTGAATATGATGATAAAGGAAAACGAGTGTATGAAGGAGGATATGGATTAGACAAGACAAAGGGTTATGTGAGGAATGGTGAAGGAAGTGAGTATATGAGTGATGGTGTATCTGCTTTGTATGTTGGTCATTTTGATAATGGAATGAGAAGTGGTGAAGGAACCTTGTATCGTAATGGATATCCTCAGTACATTGGTGAATGGAAGAATGGATTGAAGAATGGAAAAGGACATGAATATGACAAGAATGGAAATGTGGTGAGACAAGGAGAATGGAAAAATGGGATTAGGAATGGTGAGTGCACATTAGGCCTTGCTATGCGTTATCTCTCTTATCTCTTTGTTATAGTAGAATTAATCATAGGTGTTGTTTGTACATTCAACTCCAATTTCTCTTCTGTTGGATTATACGTTATTCTTGTTTACGTTATGGTTATGATAATAGCTGCAATTGTATATTGTTCTAGAAATAAGAAAACACTGCCTAAACAACCGATGAAATAGAATCCAATCCATTGTTTGTTATACAGTTATCTTCTTCTGTATACTAAGCTTCATTTCGTTAGTATCAGAGGCCTGAGACCATGCGTGTTCGCGGCATTGAAGGCAGCCTTTGCTTGCGGCTCGGTTACCTTCTTACCTTGAACTAATGCTAATGGTAAACAAAGTAAATACAAGAATAACTGTGACTAGATGAACGAGATTTAACGAATTGATTGTCGCTTAAGAGGTATTGATTGCATTCTAATTCACAAATGTCACATTGGGTTGATCTTGTAGTTGATAGGTTGATGGAATTTGATGAAAACGCATTCATGCAAAGGGTGGAAGTTGTTATCAGATACAAAGATTCTATGACAGCAGCTTGTATTAAATCGCGATTGAGACACGGACAAACGGAAAGATCATTGGTTCTCACAGATGGAAAAGTGAAAACACTTTCTCACGTCATTGCTGAATAGTTCCTGCAGAAATACAAGAATCCTGATTCAAAATATGTTGCTGTTTTCAATGGTGACAGAACTGATTTGCATTTTACCAATCTCTGCTGGTGTAATGGACATCAACTGAATATGATTAAGAAGATAGGACCTAAAATCACCAAATACACTGATGGACATCAACTTTACTTCCTTGTTCATCTTGGCAAACTCACTTACAAACAACTATTCAACCTTATTAATGTAATCAAAATGTGTGATGAAGAAGAGCAAAATGCTTAAAACGCATACTAATTCACGTTGACACTAATTGATTGTTTTGATGTTTTTTGAAGTGGAGTAGTGAAGTAGCCTCCAGAATAATTGCTCCCTTATTCCGTTTTCTATTCAGTTATATGAATATCAAAATAATCCATATTACTGGTCACACATTTTGCGTCTGTTCGTCATCCTATTACACCATCATTTAGTGTTAGAAAGATTAGTAGGCTATTGACGTAAGTACGTATTATTATTAACCAGACAAACCGTCGCAAACATGGGCCTCCAACCCTGGGTAGCTATACACGCTTAACCCTACCAGACAAAAACGCCAGTAAAATGCAGACAAAAAGGGAAAAGGCAGACATTTTGATCATAATTTGGAAACATATCCAACCCATTTCAAGTCAAATCATGACTAATAATGTAGTACAAAAGTTTTGCATCTATTATCATAATGGTCAACAATGTAGCACAAATTCTTTGTTGATAATACTCTAGTAATGAAAAGCAACAATGACTAACAATGTAGCACAAATAATTTGTTGTTAAAGTAAATGCATTACTCAATAATCATTCAAGGCAAACCATCAAATGGATCATTCACATGGGACAATCCTTATCGTTTCAACAATCCATACATTACTATGATCAAAGTACTATTAACACCAAATTCAGATTCACTCTTTTCAAACATTGATCAAACCAATACTGTATCTAATGGTAAAGGAGAATCTGTAGTATTTGAGAAAGGATATTATACTCTAGCTGACATAATCGCTATCCTCAATCAAATGCAATATACTCAATACTCCATATCAAATGCAGTTTCAAGTTATGGATGTTTCCATATACAATCATCATGTTCACTTGATTTCTCACAAGCACCAGATATCATAGACATATTAGGTCTAACAGAAACAACATATAATCCAGGTGCAAATACAGGAGCTAATATCATTGATATCA
>NW_014569090.1:0-5643 GCF_000743755.1 Blastocystis sp. subtype 4
CCTTTGATACTTGAATAGTATTGGTATCATTGGTGAACACAACCACATTGATTCCATAGAGTCTTCGATACATAGCTAATAGAGTGAGAACTGTGTATTTCTTGCATGTTTCACCTTGAATACAATTGATTGAAAGACTCTTTATACTCACAATGATAGTATTGGATAATGAGTATTTGTGGGCTATTGATAAGAAAGATAATGATATTTCACTGGTTAGAAGATGAGAAGTGACATTATCCTTTCTCTTACTACAAACATATTGTTCATCATCGATTGAATACGTATTTCTATTTGTTATGATAATCCAGAGGTACAGAATAAAAGAAACATCAGTTGTTCGAGATCGAAGAGGAATGATAATCAGATCATATGCTTTCTTCATGGATTGTAAGTACGAAAGTGATTCATTTCGTCATATTATTGTTTGTTTCCAGCTGAATCGCATTGAAATTGAGTGAAAGGTGTCATTTATTGTTCCAATGGAGCTCTGTAGAGTATAGCAGTATGCACTATCATTATTGAAAGATACAGAATGCAGTTCAATATGTGGAGGAGATTTGGCAAAAATTGTTTCTCTTCTTGCATTTCGTATTAGCTTCTATAACACTCCAGATACAATTCATTAACTATTAACCATTCTTGTAATGGTATCATTATATATACCCATCAAAGCCTCTTTGAGATAGTTCTTGATATTTCTGGGATTAATATACCTATCTGTCCAGAATTTGGCGGAATGATTATATGAGAGCTTAGAAGAGTATTTCAAGTGAAGATTATTGAGAAGGACACTCCATATAGCTTGGTCTTGCCTGTGATTAAGTCGACTTGATCCTCTAGGTACAAGACATGAGTGAGTATAGGAGCATAATTGCATAGGTATTATTATCTTCTCTCGAACTGTAGAATTCCGATAATCAAAGAAGATATGACCACCACAACAACTCCTTCCATTTGTATCTATTGAATCCACAATTCCATAATGTATGAGAAAGTCTCTTGATAATGGATGAACCCATTGATTTACACTTCCAGAGGACAAAGGAGAGTATATACCTTCTTCTTTAACATAATGTAATTCATCAAGTGGTGCTCTGATTAGATTGCTTCCAGCATCTATTATGCCAACATTTGCTTTCCATTGCATAGCAGCATCAAGACCGACATACAGCTTCAAAGAATACACTCCAGCAAAGTCTTTTGTGTCCTGAACCCATAATGGAAAGTGATTAAGATCCAAGAGTCGATAATAGAAGATAGCTGAAGAATTCAACATTCTATGGATACGATAGATCAACCGAGCGATATTGAACATGGTATTACGCTCATCTTCTGTTAATCCCATATCCCCAAACAGAATGTTAGAGTATGGGCAGAATCGAACCATAGTTAAAAGGCACATTTGTGCAACAACATGATGATTGCTTGTAGCAGCAGTTATCATTAGTAAGTCGTTTCCTTCTCTATACTCCTCCACTTCTTCAAATACAGCAATATTCTTCATTGTATCATTTCTGTAACGAATGTAATGAGTACTGGGATCACACAGCAGTCTTCCAAAAGGAATAGGATAGCTAATATCATCATAATCAAGAGCTAGTATTGATGCAGATCACTATGATTACGATTCTTGGACTCATAACATAGACTCTTGAATGTGTGTTCATGTACACGAGTTATTATGGGGATTACTTCATTCGTCACTTGATGACATATTAATCTAGACAGGCAATACAAGAAGAATAGTAGATAATGAATCATGCTAAGTCAGTGGCAGTATTAATGATAACAGTATCACAGAGAATTATTAAAAATCCATAGTAATTTGGTTCAATAGATGATTTCATTTGAAACAAATCCATTAGTGGATTGTATAATCTACTCAACAATGGGATTGAACAATGTGTGTTGTATGATCTACTCAACAATGGGATTGAACAATGTGTGTTGATTGAATGATTTGTATTCAGTTCAGTTTGATATGTGTGATTGTCATGGTGAATCGGTTTCAATCTCCCGTTTATTGATATCTGCCCCACATTAACAGTGCATCATAAGAATTCATTCACTGTAATGAAGTGTTAATACAAACAACAACAACTGAATATTACACTTAGTTTCATCACAATAGATAATGGATTGGATATATGAAGATCATTACACTCTCTATCCACTTCATATTCTTGAACTGGTTCATTTTCAAAAGCTTCTTTCACTTCAGGAAGAACAAATTGATTACTAAAGAAGGTCTACATTCAATTATCCATCAACATATACATTCTCAAACCATGGATTGATACACTTATTGAGTATCCCAACTCCACAGTACTTGTCTTCATCACAAGCATTACAATACTTCGAGTTGGTTGTTTTGTTGCAGAACATATTCGGAACAACAAGAGATCGATTCAGATGATTGGCTATTCTCACAATACATCTCAATTGTTCTTTGTCTTGATCATTAGGAATCTTCATAACCATTACATATTGGATTGTGAATATAGAGATAATGCCTTCCTTTGGTGGAGTATTCTTGATTGTAGTTGTGCTTATACAATCCCATCACTTTCATTCGATAATGCTTTGCTTTGGTTGTATAAATGAAATCATTGTGGAGAACAATGGAGTTAACTACAATGTGATAGATATCCACATACTACTTGATACAGGACCAAAACTCTTATCACTGAAGAAATCGAATCCATTCTCAACTATGGAAAAAGGAATTAGCCCATATTTGAACTTTCGATATCCAATTGTTCTTGCTAATGCTTGCTGATCCATGTAGTTGCTTAGTGGATAGTATTGAAATGACTCCCAAATGAGATCAATCAATTCCTGAGAAGGATGAAGGAACATGAATCCATTACAGAGTTTAGGACATATTCTTCTATCTTTGGCGAAATAGGCATCCATATATGGTAGAGAGGATAATGCTGAATCCAAATCACCATAAACATATGCATCAGTGTCAATATAGATAAGACTATATCCAAGTGAAAGGATATGTCTGGTAATTAGCATCTTCATAGCATATGGTCGTGTAAATGTGTAATCAAGACTACTATTGTGTGGAGGAATAAGACTACGATTGTAATAAGCAGCTCTCATTCCTTCTTTCACAAGAATCTATCACTTAAATTCATTCAGAATTCATACAGCATAGTCATTGAGACTGGGTGTAACAAATGTGAAATGACGAATATACTCATATTCACTATCTAGAAACATTGATACTGCTGTCATAACATAGTTCTCACCAACAAAAGCATAATGAAATGTGTGATTAGTTGACCATCTCTTGACAGCATCATCAAGTTGAATAATCAAAGACAATTTTTCAATTGACTGATGATTCACACTTAGTCTGTTATCCAGCATACATTTTGTCAGTTGAGTCATCCATGTCAATGAAACAACAACAATGAATAGTAATACTATCAGGAACATAAACAACAGAAAGTGATAAAGAAGAGTATCACAATGATAACAGCTATTGAAAACAACAACAATTCAAGAGTTGTATGATCAATCCTAATAATCGATTATATTCATTATCCTTTTAATACTATCCAATCCTGTCTTTCAAATATGAAGAATGATATTAGATTATTCGATATTGATAGATAGTTGTTTTCAAACATTGTTCTGTGAGATTGCACTGAATTCATTGAATGAAGTCTAGAACTGAATCTCGATATTGGAATGAATTCTATCATTATGAACAATGGTTGGTTGATAATGGTCTATTGGGTTCAAGAAAATGCTATTCTTTGACTTATCAAATGTGTGATGAATACTTGATTGGATTGAATGGATATATTGAAATGATGAAGAAGAGATACAAGAAGAATACAGTGAGATCTAAAGTGTCTAGATTTTCAGAAGTACTATGAGTATTAAACTATTTAAGAAGATAAGAGATGCTATAGTGTTTTAAATGATACATAACTGCTGTTTTGTTTCTTATTATCTACTGATGTTAATCAATGAAATGATATGACTTCAAGCAATGACATATTGTGAGGAATCTATCAAACAAACAATCATTATTCCTGTTGTATCATCAGTTGATGTAGTCACTATTCTCATGGCCATTCTGGATCTTGAGGACGACTCATGTGTTTGTATTCTTGATGAGTGAATTGAGTTCCATTCAGATTGACTATTGAACTCTTGATTCGTATGTTGTACACATTCTCAATATTCTTCAGGATATTGATGAGAAGTGGTTTGGTTGCCCATTCCTTGTTTCCTCTCTCATTCCGAAGAGCAGGAAGATACTGATACTTACCATTTGCTGATCGAGGTATCTTGAGACCACTAATGAACATAGATAGAACTGCTTGATCTTGTCTGTGATTTCTCATATTGGAAGCAAAAGGAGTGACACATTTCTGAGTATAACAACATTCTTTGAATGGAATGAGAAACTGATTTCGAATAGTCAGATTTCGATAATCCATATAGATGTTATTCCCTGAAGCCATTGCATCCTTATCACTATATGAATCAATCATATGATGTTCTATCATGAATTGTTTTGTATCATTATGAACCCATTTCCCAATTGTACCAGCAGATGCTGGAGAATACAAACCAAAGAGACGAGTAGCCATGATCTCTCTTGATAATCCATCTCTCACAATGTTCCCTCCATCTAACCATCCAGTGATTGCTTTCCATTCAAATACCATATCCATTACAGCCACAATCTTCCAACGTTGTTCTGTATTGTTGAATAGATGCATCCATTCTGGAAGATTGTCCCAATTGTATTGACGATAAGCGAGGAATGCTGTACTCTTCAGTTTCTCATGAATTCCATGAATTGTCTCGAAATGAGCAGCTAACAACTGTGATTCCTCTTGAGACAATCCATAATTGATGTAGGCGAGATTCGCAAAAGGCATTGCCAATACAATAGAGAAGAGACAATTGAATGATCCTAGAGCATGATTACTACTTGCTCCTGTCATAAACAGAATGTCTGATTGGTGATCCTTGAATTCTGGAAGATATCCAGTCAATACATAGGATGGCATATCACTCTTCATTCCAAAGTCCACATAATGTGTTCCCAGATTCTTGTAGAGTTGATTGAAAGGAATTGGATAGTTGATTGAGTCATAGTCATACTCTACAAATCATTTAATCAATTCTCTATCACGATTCCTCTCTCCTTGACCAAAATGAGGTAATGATCTGAGTTCTGGTTCTTTGACAATCTCAGTAGAACATGGATGAATTGGAATTCCCTTCGATATTGATAGATCTTCATTTCTGATGTTGTTCAATCCAGATTCGTGTTGAATGAAGAGAAGGATAATCAATGCAACAAAGAGAATCGAATTCAATAAGGAAATCAAAGACATTTCTTATGATTCCCTTACCATTCTCACTTCTTGTGATTGCAGAAATACTCTATTCAATCACAAGGATAGAATCAACATCAGAAGCCTTGGATAATGCTGTGATTCCATATCGATTCAATGATATCATCATCAATCAATGTGAACATTCTGTGGAAGTGTTAGCAAGTCTAACGAATCCAATGACACAACCATGGTTTGTGGAGTTATCAGGAGTCATTGAAAACGAAATGTTGACTATCACTGTTGTTATGAATGTGAAGATCAT
>NW_014569089.1:0-5675 GCF_000743755.1 Blastocystis sp. subtype 4
GCCTTCCCACAATAAAAGACAAATGGAAATGCGATAAACACAAGAAGTGTCAGCATCCAATTCTACAATCACACAATTCCTCTCACCTCCTACATAGTAAAACCCAAGGACACATCCAGTGACCATTGATGCAAAAGCTCGAACCATCATGCCCAGTTCTGGACCTAATCCAAGTACAATCCGTGAAGATTCCTCCGAGAAACGCTGGCCCAGACGACCAGGACTGATACTCTCAATGTATTCAACATCGTGTTTCATCACCGATTTCGTATACTCCTGACGGAATCGNATTGTTACATGTTCTATACATCATTGACAACTCCTAAACCCACCTGCAAAGAATGACAAGCAGAACCGTTCACAGAATGCAAAAATGGCAGATAGACCCATAAATAATGTAAACATACTGAGAACAAAAGCCACTGTAGAAGCATTCAGTGGTGTTTGAATCAATGCATTCAACAAGTCTCCATAGTAAGTATATGAAAACGGACCCAGAATACCTGAAATAATGGCAACTAGAAATGAACAAAGAAGATAATCATGTACATGCAAATCCAAAGAACAGTATTGCTCGTTCCTTCTTCGTTGAATACCGTAGAAATAGAGTAGATATCGATGCTGGCCGCACTTCCTGTGGATTTGTCTCAACAACAATCTCTGGAGTATTCTTATCCAGTTTTCTTGTTTCAGTTAGTTGAATTTCCTGATTCGACATTCTAAAATAATCTGAACGAAGAATAGTAATACTCCAACTTTTTCAAGAAGTTTTCCGGAAATTTCTTGGTAGGTTTCATTTCCACGAAGTGCTATGAAGTATAGTAACCATTTTTATGTATTGCATAATTCAAAACATATAGTGACCCTATATACATCCAATATTCAAGTTACTTTGATATAGTCGTGATTCTTCCAGATGTCGTCTCTAGATAGAACCAGGAGATAAACTACTTAAAACGATCGTAGTGAATAAGAATATTGGTTTTTTCGCGCAGATAGTGAGGATAGTGATTGATGTGCATTGTTCATCAATCTGATGATACATAGAAGGTTTATCAAATCCATATTCTCTTTTGTTGAGGTATTCGGGTTGTTTGTTTCTATAACATATGTGTTATTATTATCGATCTTTTCATGAATTGCCTATTTCATTCTGTAGAATCTTCTCCTAATTCTTTATATGCATATATGAATAATGCGTTTATGTTTTGGTACCATGTTCAAATAAAAAGGTAAAGAAAAGCAAACATGACGCAAGATGATGAACAAAACTCCCAGAATAGCAATTTGGCAACACCAAATCATAATCGCGGGAATCCTATTATCTTAGATTTCAGTGTTTGACAATGTAAACTCAATAGAGACACGTGGATTATATTTATTCACAAAGAATCCAAACAGCAACAAGAAAATGAGCGATAAAACAAAAATGGGTATAGATAAATGATAATCGATACATCCCCGCAAGTAATCCATGCTGAACTCCGTTTAGTATGAACTGGTAGAATGAGCTCGAATATTGAACCGATTCTAGAATTTCCTCCTTCTTCTTTCCTATCTGATTTCATTATTGAGAAAATTACTGTTGATGGTATTGATGACTCGAGAACTAGCAAAGCGAGAATTCAGTTTTCGGGAAAGTACTGCGGATATGAAATGACTGTGAATTGGAAGGATGGAAAGAAAGAAGGAGTTGGTTTGATTCTTTATCCAGACGGAGAACCATACATGGAAATGACATTTGTAAATGACTTAGCAGAGGGAACAGTATTGAAGAAGGATGAATACGGTCAAATAGTACTACGAGGTGTTTTGGAGCACGGAGTGGAATGCGGACTATTTGAAGAGTTTGATGATGAGGAGGTGATATGGAGAGGGTTCTATCGAAATGGAAAGAGATATTCGATATTGGAGGAACAGGAATTAGAAGGATTATATTTGGAAGTGAGTGAGGATGGAAAGTTGTTGAGTGTGAGTGAATATGATGATAAGTGGAGAAAGAATGGAAGATGTTATGAAGTGGAATCAGGACACTTGAAGAGAGAATGTGTATATGAGAATGGAATTAGGAAGAGAATGATACAAGAATTCACTGATGATGGATTGATGATTGAATATGATGATAATGGAGAGATAGTGGATGAAGAAGTATTTGAAGGAGATATGATTGGATTTATGATTCATCCTGAAATGATGATAGGAACGAAAGAATACTATATAGACATGAATGAAAATGGAGAATTGTTGAGTGTGAGTGAATATGATGAAGATGGATTATTGAAGAATGGTAAGTGTTTTGAGTATGAAGAAGGAAGATTGGTTAGAGAATGTGAATATGAGGATGGAGTTAAGCAGAGAGTGATTCGAGAATTCACTGATGATGGATTATGGATTGAATATGATGATAATGGAGATATAGTGTATGAAGAAGAACTTGAAGGAGATATGATGAATGGATTTATTCGAGAAGAGAAAGGAAGTGAGTCTGACAGTGACGAAGAGATAGTGGATGAAGAAGTTGAAGAGATAGTAGATGGATTTGTGGTTCATCCTGAAATGGAAGGAATGGAAGGATTCTATATAGACATGAATGAAAATGGAGAATTGTTGAGTGTGAGTGAATATGATGAATCTGGATTATTGAAGAATGGAAGATGTTTTGAGTGTGAAGGAGGATATGTGAAGAGAGAATGTGTGTATGAAAATGGAGTTAAGCAGAGAGTGATTCGAGAATTCACTGATGATGGATTGATGATTGAATATGATGATAATGGAGAGATAGTATATGAAGGAGGATTTGAAGGAGATATGATGAATGGATTTATTCGAGAAGAGAAAGGAAGTGAGTATGAAAGTGATGGAGAGATAGTGGATGAAGAAGTTGAAGAGATAGTAGATGGATTTGTGGTTCATCCTGAAATGGAAGGAATGGAAGGATTCTATATAGACATGAATGAAAATGGAGAATTGTTGAGTGTGAGTGAATATGATGAATCTGGATTATTGAAGAATGGAAGATGTTTTGAGTGTGAAGGAGGATATGTGAAGAGAGAATGTGTGTATGAAAATGGAATGAAGAAGAGAATGATTCGAGAATTCACTGATGATGGATTGATGATTGAATATGATGATAATGGAAAGAGAGTGTATGAAGGAGAATTTGAAGGAGATATGATGAATGGATTTATTCGAGAAGAGAAAGGAAGTGAGTATGGAAGTGATGGAAAGAGTGTCTTGTATGTAGGTGGATGGAAGAATGGATTGAGAGAAGGATATGGAAGTGAATTCAAAGGATATTCTCCTGTGTATATTGGAGAATGGAAGAATGGAATGAGAGATGGAAAGGGAAAGGAATTGAATGAGAATGGAGAAGTGATTAGAAGTGGGGTATGGGTCAGAGGTAACTTTTCTTCATCTCTTGCTCATGTTGTTTGGGATGAATCAACATTATCACCTCCATCTGCTTATGTTGTTCTTTCTGCTGGATCTAACCCTAGACCTAGCTATAAGCCTAGGTCTAGGCCTGTTCATATTGTTATTCCTAAATCGGCTCGTTCTAAGCTAAAATGTTCTTCTGTCACTAAGCGTTCTCTTCCCTCTGTTCCAAAACGTTCTCCTTCTGTCACTAAGCGTTCTCCTCCTTCTGCCTCTAAGCGTTCTCCATCTGCCTCTAAGCGTTCTCTTCCCTCTATTCCAAAACGTTCTCCTCCTTCTGTCACTAAGCGTTCTCCTCCTTCTGCCTCTAAGCGTTCTCCATCTGCCTCTAAGCGTTCTCCTCCCTCTATTCCAAAACGTTCTCCTCCTTCTGTCACTAAGCGTTCTCCTCCTTCTGTTCCAAAACGTTCTCCTTCTGTCACTAAGCGTTCTCCTTTCTCTGCTCCCAAGCATTCTCCTAAGCCAAATCCTACTTCTAAGCCTGATACTAAATCAAAGCGTTCTCCTTCTGCTCCAAGACGTTCTCCTAAATCAAATCCTACTTCTAAATCTGATACTAAACCAAAATACTCTCCTCCTTCTGCTCCAAAGCATCCTGCTAACCCTACTAAATCAAGCCATTCTCCTGCTACTAAGCCTACTCCTGTTCAAAAGTCGAAGTCTAAGGCTGCTGCTGCTCCCAAATCTTCTCCCACTCCTAAACCTAGACCTGTCCAAAAGCCTAATTCTAAACCTTCAACGAAACCCAAATCTGCCTCTGCTCCTAAATCTAAACCTAATTCTAATCCGAAGCATACTCCTGCTCATAAGGCGAAGCCAAAGCACTAGTCTTCATCTTAACCTGTTTTCTCTCATCATCCAGTGTTATGGATATTTCACTTCAGACTAGGATATAAATGTTGTGATCACTATTCTATTCTGGAGAAGAGAACATTTGGAATTTTATGATCTGTTGACTTGTAATATGGAATAATGAAGTATTCTGTGAGAAAATAGATGTTTGTTTATTGTTTATCTCTATTCTTTCAATGAATGATTTCAATAGGATGATGTGTGATTGATTGGAGATAGATAAGTGGAGGCTGACTTGACCTCCGGTTGAAAATGCATGACTGTAATAATAGATTCAATTTCATTCTTCCTGTCTATATGTTATGGATGTTTGATTGATATATCTTTGTAAAGTGTGAATGTTATCACAATTCCTCTTTTTCAATCTGATATCAAATGAATTCTTCTTTTGAAGGAGGAGACTATTCCTGTTGTCTGAAATCAAGTGCCGCTCTACTGTATGGATTCGACAACGATAAATACCAAGTTAATTTCAATATTCGAATCTTTCATAAAGACCCTTTCTCTCACTCAGATCCTCATCAAATGATATCATTATGATATCTCAATACGAAGCCACATACATGTACTCGATTGCCTTTAGTTCTCAATGCAATCTATGGATCCAAATAGAAACAGTTTTTGAACTTACGTAATATCCAATTATTGCATCGTTCGTAGACAACACAATATTATTGTATCCATATTAATACCCGTGATTGCATTCAGTTTCAGTCCATACATCCATATTGGAGTTTTGACTGTCTTTTCAAAGAAATATTGAAAGAATAGTATTGTTAGTTTGAAATGCAAATAACATGAGTCATTTTGAAGTTCATCATTGTTGCTGAAATCGCATTGACATGAGTCTTTGAACACATTTACTGTTATCAATGAGTGAATACAAGGAGAAACAAATGAATGAAACCGATTCAAGTTTGAAGAAAGGGAATGCAAACGATTTATGGAGAGAGTGTTGTGAGGATTTGAAGGAAATAGTTTCAACTAAAATGAATACTAGTTTCTTGTGGAGTGTGAATGCTGAAAAGGGAGAGATGAATGGAGTGATGAAGCGAGGAGAAGAAGTAATAGAAGTGAAGGTTGAAAGAAGAGTGAGTGAGAATGAAGTTGAACTATGGAGTAAGAAGTGGAAAGAGTGTATGTCTGAGATTATTGCGAATGAAAGGGACAATTATACAATGAGTTTGAGTGTTGAAAATGGAAAGATGGATGGAGTGATGAAGAGAGGAAAAGAAGTGATTGAAATTAGATGGAAGGGTAAAGGAAACGAGACGGAGGCTGATTGCAATATGAAGTGGAAAGAGTACTTGAAAGAGAGTGTATTGAATGATAATAAGAATTGTATGTTGAGTTTGAATGTTGATAAAGGAGAAATGAGAGGAGTATGT
>NW_014569088.1:0-5630 GCF_000743755.1 Blastocystis sp. subtype 4
GAAAGCAACTTGCCATTCGCCGTCTTGTGTGTGGAGGAGGTGTGTCTGCTTAGAACTCATATGAATAGTGGTGATGGTTGCTTTGGATTGTTTGTTATGGAATTTCCATTAGGTGTACATGTGATCCGTCATAAAAGAAGAGACATCGTTAATTCTCAAATTGTGTTTCGCTGTGAACATGAGCGAATCGTATGCGAATATTGTGAAGGTGGGAAGCCTTCTCGTTGGAGGATTGTTTATTGGATATGTCACAAAGAAAATGCTGGAGAACAAGAACAAGAAGTCTCAAAAGGAACGATATTTTGTTGGAATTGATCTGGGTGCTACCAATGCAAAGGTAGGAGTGGTCAATGATAACGGCGAACTGATTTCCGTTGTTTCTGAGCCGCTTTCTGATTATTCCGATATGGGAGTTGTTAAGTCTCTCGTAGATGTCAGTTCTAAGGCTATTTCCGAAGTAGGACTTAAATGGAGCGACATTTGTGAAATTGGTGTTGGTTCCCCTGGTACTATTGATTTTGAAGTATTTGCGTGTTATAGTACCTCACTTTTCAGAATGGAATCGTTATTAAGGCATCTAACTTCCCTACATGGGATCATGTCCCTCTTGCGAAGCTGATTGAGGATAGGACCGGAGTTCGTGTAAGTAGAGTTAATTTTCGCTGATACCCAGACCATTCTGGAGAACGACGCTAATGCTGCATGCGCTGCTGAATGTTGGGTTGGAACAGGAAAGGGAAAGCAAAACATGGTGATGATCAGTTCCATTTCATTCGTTCTCTCATGATTAGCACTTGGTTCGGGAATTGGAGCAGGACTTGTGGTTAATGGTCGCATCATTCATGGAAGCAGTGGCTGGGCAGGTGAACCAGGCCATGCAGTAGTTCTGGAGATTCTTCTGAAACGTAGATCTACAAGGTAAATGGAACTCAGTGTGGTTGCGGCCAGAAGGGTTGCTTCGAGAAGTATGCCTCAGCAAATGGATTGGTGTTGGTGGCAAAGCAATATTTGGAGGAACACCCCGAGGAGGAGTCTGTATTACGCTCAGAGGAGGAATTGACAGCGAAACGAGTGATGGATGCAGCCAAGGAAGGTGACAAGGTTGCCGACACTTGTGTGGAGGTTGCAGCTGAGGCCTTGGGTGTGTGCTGTGTGAACCTCTGTCGTGTGCTGGATCCTGACTTGATTGTTTTCTCAGGTGGTTTGGCTCTATCTGGGGATTTCCTTCTGAAGAAGATTGAAAAACATTTCCGTGCCTATCATTGGACTATTCAGGAGCCAGCATGTACTTTGATCATTTCTCAATCAGGTGAAAAAACGGGTATGATTGGAGCTGCAGCTGTGGCTCGTATGGACTATTTGAATTCCACTGTTTGTTCCATCTCAGTGTAACACGAACATCCTTATTGTAAACATCAAAAACCATTAATTCTATCCCTAATATTCGTTTGTAAAAAACGTGGAGCAAAAGAAAAAACGACAACTGCAGGATTCGAACCTGCGCGGGCAAAGCCCAACAGATTTCTAGTCTGTCTCCTTAACCACTCGGACAAGTTGTCTTGGAAAAGTGCTCTCTATTTAGTTAGATAAAGGTCTTAATTCCACTCTCTTTTACAAAAACAAACCATTACAATCAAAACAATTACAGAAACTTCATAGCGCTAACACCTCAAAGCCGAAGCGACTTAAATATACGAGCTAACTTCCCCTTCTTCTTCGCCTCCACTTTCTCTTCCTCAATTAATGAACCTCGATCCACCTGAGCAACAACAGGTGCATTCATGATGTACTCTGGAAGAATATAGTGCAAATAGTCGACATTGGGACTCCTTTGCTCCCAACCAAGATAGACCATGGCGGCAGGAACCATGCGTGCAGAACGCAATTGGATATCTGGCTTCAGAATCACTTTAGGAGGAGCGTTAAAGAGATAAAATGGAAGTGTCCGGTACTGCTCCTGGAAGGCTGCTTGGACTACTGACATCACATCTCCGAGAGTCTCTCGAGGGGCAAAATACGCTTGAATGATAGTCTGATCAGGAAGATGAACACGAATTGTGGTTCGCTTAAAGACACGCTGTTTCTCCAAAGCTTCTAATTCCCGCTTAGCCTTTGTTCGGAATTGTTTATTCTCTTCTAATCGTTTCTGTTTTCTACTAGCAATCTCGCGAATCAGTGATGCATCAGATTGTTCATCTTCCTCCACTTCTTCCTTCTCCTCTACAATATCAGGCGTTTCATCACTAGCCTTCATCATATTCTTATAAGTGTTCTCTCCAAAGTTTCGTGGGTTAATACCAGTATCCACTTTAAACACACACAAACATCGTTCTGGAATCACAGCTTCCATTGCAGCTTTCTTCTTCTGTAACTCTTCCAATCTTTGTTCCTGCTTCATTGTCACAGGCGGTAATTGGATCGAAGGAATTACAATCGGTTTCGTAGGATCGAAGGATGGGTCTCTAGGCACTGTGACTGCTGGAGTTGTGTCTTTCGTCACGAACATCTCCTTCATCTTCATCAGTAGTGACACATCCAAAGCATCTGCTGTAAGAACCAATCGCTCACCTTTCTCTGTTTCTCGAACTGTGAATCCTTCTAATCAAGCTTAGGAACAAATCCTACCCATTAATGTGAGGAGTTCGATTCCACTCTCCAAACATCCGATTCGCTTCTGGAAGCTCAAACCCGTGTGATTGATTGTCCGTTTCGTTTCATTTTCTGGTTCGTTAATCTACTTCTTACCCCTCCCGCAATCTTTCACAATATTGGTAATGACTGTACATAGCAACTGAAGTGCCATATGGAACCCCTGCTCATCAAGCTTGTCTTTCATCACATTCAATTCCAGAGTCGCTTTCTCTAATCGTGTCGTCGCGTCTCTTTCAATTAGATTGATCACGTCTTGAGCAGGAAGCACAACTTGGGTACTAGAGGACGACTCTTGATCCAATTGGATCGGTTCTCCAATACTGTTGGATTGTGGCTGTGGAAGACTCGGAAGAGTGGATGTTACACTTTGTGTGAAACGGAAGACAACAGAGCAATCAATCCAACCACAGTCTGAGCATTAGTAACTCTATCTTCTCTTACCAACCAGTCGATATTGTAAATCCGAGTCCGTTAATAGAGTACGAATATACCTAGATAAGAGTGAAAAAGTACATAACACAGTAATGATGGCTTATATCCCGGAGTAAGCGATATATGTTGATTTTCCATAACCTCGTTCACAATAGCTTGTAATGTCATAGTATTTGGATACGATCTCTAATTGTAAATACTCTTTCCATTTATTACATCAATTTTCATTTCTGCATACTGCATAATAACTCTCACCAGTTTTACAGACCTAAAATCGTCTCGTAGCCGAAGTATGATTGCTCCAGTAGCAGGAATATTATAAGAAGAGATTTTGTACAGAAGATCCAAAGACTTCCCATTATATTCTAGAGAATAATGTGACGAATTCTAGAAATCAGATTCCCACCTAGACAACACTTTTCTTCCAAAAACATCACATGCAGCGTTCCTTACAGTCATCTAGTCGTTATTCTGAAAATGCGTATCATACTACAAGAGAATCCGTTCTTACTCGTATGGAACGTCTTTCATCGTTGATTTTAACCAGGTACTGAGTTTCTGTCATCTATTCTTAAAAAAGGTATTCGATTATGATTCCTAACAAACACAAAACGAATCCTATGCAATAGTTTTATCCGCCAAAGCCATGCAAAGATTTATACACCAAAACTATACAAAGTCTTTTCCTGACTTCAAAGCATATACCACATCCATAGCCGTTACAGTCTTTCTCTTGGCATGTTCACAATAAGTAACGGCATCACGAACCATTCCATCCAGGAAGGCCCATAATACAGAACGGGTTTCGTCTAAATCAGGTCACTGATACGCTTCACACCTCCTCGATGAGCTAGACGACGAATAGCAGGCTTAGTGATACCAAGAATGTTATCACGCATCACTTGGTGATGCCTCTTAGCACCTTCCTTTCCAAGGTCCTTTCCTCTTTTACCACGTCCAATCATAATTATTGCTTAATTAAGTTATGATGAGCATTCCGTATGTGTTATTGAAAAATTGAATTCGGTAGCTGCCTAAATCGCTCATTTATTGGATAAAAACCGACTATGTCAAGAATCAACCAATAAAGACTCAGTATTCTATTTGCCTGATTCATCTCTTGTGTATCATTTGCTTAGATCATATATATTTAGATTGAAATGGCTCGTACCAAGCAAACTGCAAGAAAGAGCACTGGAGGAAAGGTTCCTCGTAAGCAACTGGCTACCAAGGCTGCTCGTAAGTCTTCTCCCGCCGCCGGAGCTGTGAAGAAACCCCATCGTTATAGACCTGGAACTGTGGCTCTTCGTGAAATCCGCAAATATCAGAAGAGTACCGAACTTTTGATCCGCAAACTTCCTTTCCAGCGTTTGGTCCGTGAAGTTGCTCAGGACTTCAAGAGCGATCTCCGTTTCCAGGGTTCTGCCGTGATGGCTCTCCAGGAGGCTGCTGAAGCTTATCTGGTCTCTCTGTTTGAGGATACGAATCTGTGCGCTATCCATTCCAAGCGTGTGACGATCATGCCTCGTGACATGCAACTCGCTCGTCGTATTCGTAACGAGAAGTAAACTGAGAATTTCGTGAGGAAAAACTAGTTACCTGGTGTTATTGAATACCATAACTACTTTTTTGTTCAATAAACACTAAAATCAATGTACTTTCGCAATTTGTTCTTTTCATTTACCATCATATGCATTCTCGACATCAGACTACTATTACGGAACACAACATGAAGCCCCATCACTATTCCTTAACGAAGACAACCATACAAACAGAGTATGAACAAAAGATTCAGTCCCAAAAACTGAAGGAGATAACGACGGAAGATACAAAGAACAAAGAATGTGAATCCCCCAAGGGCAACCAAAATACAGGAAGGAGTGACACAATATTCTCCGATCACAAAAGGATGAGGTACAAAGATGAAAGGAAGTCTACAACTCAAGAATAAGAGTCAAACCAACAGCCAGAGTAATACTAAACAGAAGTCGACAACAGCAAATACTGGAGCTCCAAATCTAGTCTTAATCTCAGGCACGTTCACTTACCCTGCAATTAACAGCAGTAACACATAAAGAGCCAAATAGTCTGTTCGATAGTAAACGAAGTTGTTGCTGACTCGATCCTCTAATCGGGAACCATCAGGAACGTTGAACTTCTCAAAACACTCTTTCAGAGGAATCTATTCCATAAACAACCGATCCAAACTCTACAAATTTGCCCCAACCCCATCCATTCACAGTTTGACAAATGGACAAGTACTCTACAAATGAGATACAAACTCTTTCATGCAGCACTTCGATCCATTTCATTTTCAGGAATAATATTCTTAACCATTATAATACACTCCTTGCGAAAGAAGGCTGATTCGGGAGGACGGGGATTTTCTCTTCTTTGCGACTCCAACAAACATCCTCAAACACAGATAGAATTAACCACTTTTATTAACAACACTCTCCATGCTCTCCGGCATTCCACGCTCATCATACACATTTCTCGACAAAGCCAGGAAATCACGATATGGAGCATTCTATCATTCATTCATT
>NW_014569087.1:0-5582 GCF_000743755.1 Blastocystis sp. subtype 4
TGCTGCTGGACATGAGTTCGCCACTCGTCTCTCCAATGTGTTCGTGATTGGTGAGGGAGCTGAACCCATGGTCTCTCTTCCTAAGGGAAATGGCATCAAACTGACCATCATCGAGGAGAAGAAGGCCAGAGAACACAGAGCTTAAGTGACGAAGGAATGGGTTGTGTTATATGGAGTTGGATTGTTTGTTCATAATTGTTTTGGGCAGATGGAAGAGGAGAGTGATAATCATCAGGGAGGAAGATTTAAAGTGAAAGAGTGGAATGCTGTTGTCATGTGGTCTTGGAATACGGATGTTGATACATGTGCCATTTGCCGAAGCAAATTGATGACCTTGTGTATTGATTGTCAGGCAAAAGTGAATTCAGGTGAGAAAGGAGACTGCAAAGTTTGGTTTGAGAGGGTTGTTGATATTTAGGTTGCGTGGGGTGCATGTAATCATGCATTTCATGCTCACTGCATTAATCGATGGCTACAAACGAAGAAAGAGTGTCCTCTTGATATGAAGCCATGGGTATTAAAGAAGACGGATTCGCTGTAACATTTCAATGTTTTATAAAACAAACAACATCACGAATCAATGTACACTTTACTGAATTACTTGTTTCTTAATTAGGACCTTACGAATGGAATACACCTGTACAACAGCAACAAAAATCATAACCAAGGCTTCTAGCAAACTCCATACTATAATCATACGATTATCACTATCATCTTCATCACGAACTTCCTTTTCCTTTGTCTATTCATCATCACAATGAGCCATTAATTACATTTTGATATTCCATTTCCTGTGTCATCTCCTTTAAGACCTTGACAAGGGAGTTCACAGTAGTATCAATTTCCGTCATATCTTCAATTTTGGCTAATTTGGTTGTGTTCAAGTGTTGAATACCATGCTCGACTTCGAAATAGAAACGCTAGACATGAGTTGAGGAAGAAGCACAAACAAGAGGATTTCCATATTCCCAGAACTCGTCTGGAAGCGGCCGTGTTAACGAAACGCAAATGCTATACATGCCCGATTCATATGGAGTGAATACCACTTTACCCTTTCAATCAATTTCAATATCGATTCCTACGACATCCTTCGCATTTGTTTCCATAAAGCGTGTTCCTAAAGGAGAAACCACATAGATTTGTGTATTCTGATGGTTGACTATTGATCCATTTCCCTACAAGTTCCTCTTCGCCATCATAATCGGGTTTGTACAGAAATAGGTCGTAGTTTCTGTATTTGAAGACAATGGGCTTTCCATCAACTTGCTTCTCTCCAATACAGAAAGGTTTTCCCTAACGGTCGTTTCAGTCATTTATTTGTACGTATTCAAGATAGAAGTATAGACCGCTTGTTGACGCTATACATTATGTCACAAAGTGTATTCACAACAGAATAGCAGAATCAATACCAAGAGGAACTGTCGAATCATGTCAGTCACGCGAAAATAAACGAAAAAGAAGTCGACTAAAATTGGCCTGATTTTTGGAACTGTCTTCAACTCTGATATCTTAAATCGAGGAGTTTCCCTTTCTACTTTATCATGGTATGTTCCTGGATGTTGCGAGATCCTTGTATCTCACTTTTTAAGGGATGGAATGAGGTCCTGTTTCTCTGGAACTCTACCACCTCTTGGCTCCTGTTTCCAGTTTATAACATACTTTTAGGGTCGTGTGCGTACTAAGACTGTCAAGAAGACTGCTGCCAACATTGTCGAGAAGTACTATCAGAAGCTCGCTATGGACTTCGATAACAACAAGAGATTTGCAGAGAGTTGTGATGGTTAGATTGTTGATGAGTGTGCTGATTTCCCTTCCAAGAGAATGAGAAACAAGATCGCTGGATATGTCACTGTTGCAATTGTTGGATGATTTATGATAGACTAGCATCTAATGAAGAGAATCCAGAGAGGACCTGTTCGTGGTATTTCTCTGAAGCTTCAGGAGGAGGAGAGAGAGCGTCGTCTCGATTTCATTCCTGCTGTGTCGGCTCTCCAGAAGGATCAGATTGAGGTGGATGCTGATACGAACGATATGCTGAAGGCGATGGATGTGAAGATTGAGGGATTGAAGATCGTTGGAAACAGAAAGGTGAGAGAATGTGGAAGAGATGATGTGTAGTTCCGTAGCCATAAGAAGCCTCAGCAGCACTAAGGCACTTCCTTGGAGATGGATTTGGTATTCATTTGGATGATTCCTCAATAAATTGTTTGTTTTGGAACTACATTTGTGAGAAGAGGGCATACAATCATGTCTGCTATTGTTCGAAAAGTGGAATCCGATGCGGAGATCGCTTTTAGGAATAATCCTACATCTCCAAAAGCACCAAGAGATGTCTATATCAAAGTTCTCACGGAGTTGACGAATAGTCTGGAAAGTGCGTCAACAGAAACAAAACGCTCTCAGATTGAAGCTGATATATGTGATCTATATATTTCAAGAGCTGCAATGGAAATCCGCTTGAAGCAGAAGAAGCAAGCCAAACTAGTGTTTGATGAGGCACTCTCACGCGAATATTGCAAGAAAAGTGCAAAGTTATGGAAAGCCTACATCTCTTTCTATATTAAAGAAGGCAAGGTGGAATCAGCTCGTAAGTATTTTGAGAAAGCTGTAAACAGTGTGGATGTATCGATTGGGCTGGAGGTTGATATGTAGTCATCCATGGTATATCAGATTTGGGAGTTTTGGGTCCAATTCGAACGAAATGCAGGACGAGCCGACTTGACAATTCATCAACTGAAAGCAGAAGTGATGAAAACTGGAGGGAACTCAACACAGGCTTCTTGTGTATCTCAAATTCAACGATTACTGACAAATAACGGTACTATCGATATTAACGCACTGAGCGGTACCATTTGTCAAATCGCTTAAGAGTAGAGTCCAATGGTCGTTCTGTCCATCGGGATCATCGTATGATGTGTCTTTTTCAAGAGCCGCCTCCAGACATCAACAATGTTCAGGGAACGGATGATGCTCCTGACATTCCTGAGAAGATCTTGTACTATCTTGGAGTTGTGTTAACCGATCCTCAGGTGTTTGATATCATTGACACAATGCGTGTAAGCGTGGTTAAGAGAGGTGAATAGTAGCAAATCCAGCTGGATTATATGCAGGAGTTGGATTTGTCACAGCAGTTGTATTACAGTTTGCTTAGAATGTGGATCTGAGGAATAGATGAACTGTACAATCGATATAAGAACATTGATCTGTCTCCAGAAGAAATCCGTGAACGATGTGAAGCAGAAATGGTGGTTATATACAAAAGCGAGACTGATGGTGTAAGTAAGGTAAGATTAGCACTATGAGGTGAAGTGTAGTTGACTAAAGACTTTCAGGAGATCTTGAATCATGCAGGATTGCCTGGATTTTGTGCTACTGAGGAGCGTAATCAGCTGAAGGTTCAACGTCATCTGATTAAGTTGATTCAACTACTAGGACAAGAGCGAAAACAAGGTGTATTATAGAGTTCTTTGTTTCAAATAACAGGACAACCAAACGTATTCTCTCCACTGTACGTCACATAGAGAAACCCATCCCTATCTTTCTTGGATTCATAGAGGACAGATAGGAGCATTCCAGTGGGTGGTACAGATCCGTTCACAAAGATGAACATTGCCGTCTTCGGAGGGAGCTGAATCCGCTTTCTCAGAATGTATAAAAACTGTCCTACTGTAATATGATCTGGAATAAGGAATCTATCCATGAGGATTCACACCCATCAAGACTTATGTTTCTCCAATAACGGGATATCACTTTTCCTGTCTCGTTCACAGATTGCCTACATCATTAAATGAACCGTTTGAGTGATACAGGAATACGATTCGGCCATCGTGCACGGAGTTTCTCTGATTCGAGCATTCTCTCTTCTGCAGTGTTAATTATCATCCTAAATACCAAACCAAAGGTATGTTGCTTCTTATACTCGTTGTTCATGTATTATTTGGGAGGAAGGATTTGAATCCCTTTTTAGTGATATTGAACAAACAGAATACTTTTTAGAAGATTTCGTAAGAATCGGAATGGTGATGATTGCTGCAATGATCAAAACGATGAGACAAACCACGCCATAGAGTCTCCAGTGTTCCCACATGGTATGTCGTTTCAGTCGTGTAGCGTCGTTTCGGAACAACTATTTGTTAGTCGTGTCACCATCTTGAACTGTTGCTGTTTCGGCTAAGTCTGCAGTACGATCAATAACCAGTTCAAGACGTTCACCCCTCTGAAGGATCTTATCGATGTTGCTTGTCATCACATCCTTGATTTCGTCCATTTGGACCATAACTTTCCCAGCACGATCAGGAGATGAATTGTTGTAACGATTCTATTTGGTACTAGCTCTCAGCTCCATACCATTAACACATTGAGAGACGATGCAAAGGCGGTGAAGCAGAAAGGTTGCTGCGAATAGATATTCTCACTATGTAACATTAATAGAACCACTACTCACCCATAAATAGCAATGAACTCCTCACTAACGGCGTTCAAGTAACTGAAGACAGTCCGAAGTGGAACGGCTCGATGCGAAACTGCTATGTACATGATGTGGTTTTTGTTCATCACAGAAATGTCAAACGATCTACCCATTATCCCATGTAGCATTGGATACTTGTCGTAATGATACGTGTGACTGCCTTCAGTAGGTAATTTGGGAAGGAGAATGTGAGTAACTTGCATAAAATTCCCAGAATGAACAAATTGGGGAGATCGGTTAACCTCTTCCACCAAAACTGTTCCCTGTCTTGCAATCGTCGTGTAGATGATACTCTTAGGAGCTTTCGTCATTCTTTTACTGATGGTCATGACGAAGAAGGGGGATGGGATATTTCCTTTCAACAAACAGAATGTCATGTCAGGAACAGACAAAAATAGCGCAAACACATGGAAAGAACTCGACTCAAATCTCTAGACAGCGCGATAAAAACCATGCATGAATGAAAGCAGAATATTCACTACCAATTAGAGACGATTATTACGACATACCTCCATCAGCAATAGAAATAGTCGTTTGATTTGGAAGTAGTTCTGGTTTGGTAGAAATACAACGATCCAACTTGTGAACGATTTGAGATCGTTTACTTAACGACCTCTCATGGATCTTTTCATGACGGCGCAAATGATCCGATCGAGAGGCCTGATACGAACAAAACTTGCAACAATAGGGTTTTTCTTTGGTATGAGTTCGTTCATGTCTTCTTAGATGACCTGGCCGAATCGTTCGGTAGTGACAACCCTCAAAGCAACAACAATATACCTTTGCTCCAGGAGGGAAACCTACGAATGATACTTCCATTCCTTTTTTACTTTCAAAATGCGATTCACACGAAACAGCAACTGACATAAATAAGATATCTATACTAGAAATGGGAATGAGCTTAGGGGGATAGTTATTTGAATTGTAGAAATGGTGAATTGTGGAAACTCATATCTTCTCATTAACCTCCTATGATCCCCCATTCTATCAACAAACACAATCACATTTGAAGGACCAATAAACAACTCCGCATTGACTTAGACCTTGAATCCTCTGCTTGAACGACGACCACGAGCTCTCTCGAACTTACGACCCTTCGATCTCACATAGGGCT
>NW_014569086.1:0-5536 GCF_000743755.1 Blastocystis sp. subtype 4
CTTATTGGCCTGAGGAATGGACCAATTCTGTGTCACCTTGGATGAAGTTGTTCCAGAATGCTAGAGAGTGGTGTATCAATCACTGAAGTTGATTATGGTCTGTTTACGGACTTGTTTGTTGATTACTTCTTTCAAAGTCCTGATTTGAGACATGGAAACAAACACCTAATTTCACCAGAGCAAACTTTCGATTCTTCTTGCCAACAGAAACAGGCAATAAGCATGAATCAATTAGATCTTTGTTAGTTACAATATATGTTGGTTGTGATATAACATGACCATTTAGTCGGACACCGCCTCCTTGTACTAATCGTTTTGCAGCTTCTATTCTTTACTCTCTTCCTTTCCTACATACTTTTGCTATCAGCAAAATTCAGAGTGACGAGATAATCCGTTATCGATTTCCCACTCATCATTGTAGCATCAAGAACTTCCAGTGGCAATTCATCCATGATGTCACGAATCATGTCCTCTTTCAACTCCTCCTGAGTTCCATACAAAACATCAGCACAACGCTTTGCCTTTTGCAGATCTTCAGCAGAGCGAGTTGAGAGGAAAAGTTCCTCTAGGAGAACACAAATTTGGTTACACCTACCTGCAAGAATCTGCTGAGCTTCTCGCTTTTCTGGGTGTTTGGCATGTTCCATCATAATCTCGTCAATAGTTGCTTCTGGAAGGTCTGTTAGGACGCGAAGAAGTTGAACCACATCAGCATCTTCGACTCGAAGGAAGAATTGGTAATAGTCATTCTATACATCACAATAAAGGGGAATAAGCAACATTTGAAGTTCTTGATTTGTTAATCCAAATTGCATTTCCTTCGCTCTTCCCAAACTTCTGACCATGCTTGTTTGTCAACAGCTGAACGGTTAAACCATGAACTGCTTGATTGGACACTTGTTTCACATAATCAATTCCTGAAGTGATATTTCCCCACTGATCACTTCCTCCTATTTGACACATGCAACCATATTTCTGATTCAAATGAAAGTAGTCATAAGACTGCATACACTGATACGAAAACTCCGCAAAGCTCATGCTATTCTCTGAATTGATACGCCTCTGGACACTATCTTTCATCAACATCGTTTGAACCCTCATATTCCTACAGATCATTTCCTCCTCCTAACTTTACTTTCCAACATCTCGAAGGAATTGAATCATACTCATATCTTTATACCAATCATAATTGTTCACAAATATGAGGTTTTCATCCCCTGAACTTTCTAAGACTCGTTCTATATCCTTTCGAATCTCAGCAACATTCATTTGAACTGCTTCAAAACTCAGAACATCTCGTTCTTTGACTTTGAAACTTGGATCACCGATCAAAGCAGTTGCTCCACCAATCTAGAACATATTATGAGTTTCTCACATACATACAAGCGCAATAGATCGTATTCCACTTTTGTAGAACTGTTTCAACACTCGACATGCAATTAGATGACCAATATGCAGCCCTTTGGCGGTAGGATCGACTCCAAGATAAATGGATTGTTGTGGAGTGATTAATTTCAACGCCTCCTCAATCAACTGTGATGACTGATATATAAGACCCCGATTCCTCAGGTAGTGAAATGCCTGCATTAGCAAGTCAGAATTCAAACAAATAAGAGAAATAAAGAAACAAAAGAAATCAATTCCAGTACACTTAGTCTATCTAGGCATTCTGTAACTGTTTAAAACGGTTCTTTACTTGGTTTCCGGTGCGATTAATCATCTAAGTTTAATCTCCTCACCAGATTTTCTACCCGACCAATAGAAGACCATTTCGAACCTATCTCCCTATACTGTCTTAAAATCAACTCGTCATCTTCCTTGGTAAAGGCCCTGTAGATTCATTCTCATATCTCTTTCTTACGATTTGTTGACGTTCGGACTCAGTACCTCGTCCCAATGAGCACGACATTTCTCACACTGGCGAGTTCGTACAAAGCGAGCCACCTGCTTCCAGTCAGTGATTCCGTCTGTATTTGTATACAATTTAACAGCTTCTCGTAGTCGTTCGTTCTCATCGTCTTTCCACTGTCCTTTCGTTTCGACATTTAAACACCGTCTCCATCGCTGTTGGCACTGATTAGCATTTCGACCAGGAATAACTATGTATCACCTTCATTCTCTCCAGGTACATGCGGCAATGTTTTTCCAGTTGCAATCTCCTAATTGTTTTACAACTTCTGTTAATTTCATATCCTCTTCCTTTGTCCATTTCTGCGCTTTCTTCCGGGAATCACCATTGTGACGGTTAGGTGTTTTTCCCACAGAAACTGGAATTGAATACTGTTCTGACTGAGATTTCCATGCAGACCCGCTAACTGAACTAGAGATACAATCTGACTTGGCTTCACTTAATACATAAGAAGATGTGAGCTCTGAAGACATAACACTGGATCCACCGTCCAACCGGAGTTTTGTGGAGTCATTCGAGACTTGGATATCCTGGAACACCGGAGGTTCCCCCCCAGTCGATGAGGGTCCAAAATTAGGAGGGGTCTGCACCAGAGGAAGTGCAAAGGGCTGAGGTGGTGCCTGAGCTAGAGAAGAATTATAAGGCTGAGGAGATACTGTGAAGAAAGATTCATTCGTATTGTACATACCAATCTCAGCTACAAATGAAATTGACAATATAAAATAACTCGAATAAGGTGATAATGAGTTTGATGAGAAATTAGACAATACTAACAATTGATTACTACCATTGATAGGATGAGAGAAAGTTCCTTCATTCAATGAACTCATTTCATGGCTACCGTTAAGAGAGATCATATCAGCTAGAATGAACCTTCATCACTAATCCTACGAATCAACTCGAAATTCATCTCTCCAAAAGATGGAGAATAAGAGGGAAACAATGAAAAATCCATCGGATAGTCTGAATTCTTGGATGTAAGAGAGAAAGATAATTACTGTACCTGTCTTACGAAATTATCACGCTTCATGGTTGGGTTCATTCCCTGAGGTGGATCAGGACGCTTGTAATCTGGTAGTACATTACTGCTAGTCATTCAATATCCAGATTTCTACGTTGTTTCGAAGCTATTAAATAAGATCCCCCTACTATCCATGGGAAACAGTTGAGAAGTACGGAAAAAACTACCTGAAAGTCGCAAACTCATAGTTGGGTTGAATGTCTTTAACTTAGGACTCATTAGGTTAGAAATACACTTTGCCCACTAGAAGATGCACAACTAGAAGACTCTTCCTTGGAGAACACATCTTGGTCTGAATATATACTTGCTACAGAGTTAAGAGAAAATAGGAAACAAACGTATTCTGTCACCTAACGATGTTAGAGAAAGTAAATTCTTACTAGATTGCCTCATTAAATCACCTTCTAAGCCTGATTGAGACAGTCCATTTGCATGGAAAGGATGCAAGTTTATTTTCCCTGTAGGATCCATATCTAGATTATTACAGTAATAGGCAAATCGAAAACTTCCATCTAGTTCGTGCGATATATTCAATGTGTCATTTCCAAACATGTTCCCGGCTACAAAGGTCTAGGAGATCGAAACGAGGGGTTAAGATGCGAACACTGATGAAGTAGAGTGATCTCACAGAAGGATTGATATTCCGCGGTTTTTCATACTCTACAGAATGGTTTCCAATGTATGGTATGTAGTTGCAACGTTTATTCTTTTGCATCAGATGCAATAATAGGGACCTATATAATCCATAAAGGCTTGATTAAGCCGCTATAGTTGATAGAAATGTGAATCCATGATTATCAATATTCTGCGGATTGACCGTACATTTGTCATTCATTATTCTTAAGAAATGGAGATCTGATAAATTCCTTAATCGAATTGTTTCCTTATTTACAAACACAGCTTACGTCAAAGGCTTGATCACTCTCATATCAAAGAATCACCGAAGTCGTTCTTTATCCTTTTGTATAACCATTCTTGTGATTCTTGGCTTTTATTGACACATGAGATTATTGTATCGACACACCATTGATTGGAGTTATCTGGGTAGGATAAATACCTTCTTCGATAGCAAAGAATAAAAGTAATCCCCAGTTCTAATTAGATTCACAAAGACATTTGTATCTCTGTGCCATTATCGATTTCTTTATGGTATTAATTATTAGTTGTGCTGCTGATGGTATATGGCCGATAACAAATCCAAATGAGACTGTGATCCTCCCATGTTCTGAAATGGGTAGGTATGTTGGAAATATGTATCGAACATGCATTTCTGGAAATCAGGGAATAGAGTGGGGCCCAATTGATGATTCCCATTGTCATTCTCTAGGTCAACTGGTTTGCATTGTTTTAATCATTCTTTTATGCTGTGGATTGATCGTTTTTAGTATTCGACAGCATAGGAAACGAGGAACCAAAACTCTTCCCTCAAAGACTGTTGAAGATAGTAGTTTGCTATAGTATTATAAATCTGATGTTTCTTGAATTGAAATCAAGTACTGGTGAGGATTTGAAAACCCCGAGCATTTTACCATGTTTCCAATTGAAGTTTTGTAAAATTGTTATATTCTATATAATGTCAACAGATCGAGGAGCTCCAGTGAAACACGACGTGACTCTTCAAAAGTCGGATGATGGAGAGTTTCCTATTCTCTGTGAAACATGTCTTGGAGATAATCCGTATGTGCGTATGATTCGAATACCGTATGGAAGGGGGTGCAAAAGCTGTGGTAGACCGTTTACAAACTTTCGTTGGAAGGCCGGGTCTGAAGGCAGATATAAATCAACCCAGGTGTGTCAGATGTGTGCAAAAACAAAGAATGTTTGTCAATGTTGTGTACTAGATTTGACATATGGTCTCCCTGTGCAAGTTCGAGACACATTCCTCGCTCAGCAGCAAGTGTTAACTGTTCCCAAAGAAGATGTGAACAGGGCCGTGTATATGCAAGAAATGGAAAAAAAGGTAATAGTATCTTTTAATTATTAGTTGTAGGCGGCTGCTGGTGAACTTCCATATGGTAAAGCACAAACAAATGCCCAGTTGGTTCGTTTAGCAAGAAAGAAACCATTCTATCAGCGAAATCTTCCTCAGTTGTGTTCGTTTTATGCTCGTGGTTGTTGTACTCGTGGTGCCAGTTGCCCTTATCGGTATAGTTGTGTTGGAGTGTTCATTTGTAGACATGAGAAACCCCATGATGTAGATGACCCATTGAACAAACAGAACATTAAAGATCGAATTGATGGACGAAATGATCCTGTAGCTGCTAAGATTTTGGAGAGAGTGAAGCAGCAGCAACTCGACTATGAACGGGAAAAGAAAGAGGAAGAATCCGATTCTTCCAATGATTCTGCTGAAGATTAGCTTTGGGTTTGTTTGTTTGAGACATAGAAGTAGAGTTGATAGTCTATTTCGTTCGATTGTTCTGAACTGACTTAGGAGCGGGAAATTTGCATTTATTGCGGACTGATGACCATCTCTTTATTCGATCGGTTAGAGATAATAGTATTGAGAATGCTTGGATTATTCACTTTTGTTGGTACTTTGGTTGATCTAGTAACTCCTAGGTTGCTGTGATTAGTCTAGTGTCTGCTCATGATTTGGAGTTGAC
>NW_014569085.1:0-6215 GCF_000743755.1 Blastocystis sp. subtype 4
GGAGATTGGTACACAAATTGAGATGCATACCATCTGTGGTCTCGCTGATGCTGCTATCTGGCCTATTGAAGGTTTGATGCGTTCGTGGAAGAAGGAGATCCTGGAGAGATCTAAGCATCCTGAGAACTATCATCCCGAAGACTATTTCCAGAAGGCCTGGAGTGGAATGAAATTGTAATTACATTTATCGCTTTGGATTGTTTGTTAAGAGAATATGATTGAATTCCATTCAATGTATTGATGAACAAATACATCACAAGACAATACACACTAATACGTGCGAATGAGTAGCTCTTTCTCTGACACAGCAATACCAATCTGGTTGTGAAGGGCGCAGATTTCATAAGTCTCACTAGAAACAACATAGAACTGACCAAACTCGGCGTGGTTATAGCCATAAGGTCTACCTCTAATCAATTCACCCTTGCTGTTGGTGTAGTAAGTATAGCCAGGAACAAGAGCCTTCGAGAGGCTATTATACTTGTACACACCATGGAACTGGATGTATTTGCTGCTCTTACTACGATCAGTTGTAATACCCACAGGATAAGCAAGATGGTAACCCACATTCACGCTGCTGTAAGAGTTATCACCCATTATATACGAATCCACTAAAACGAACCGCGACCAATCCACAGCACCCACAGCAAATGTGAAAGTACCTGATTGTCTGCGACCGTTTCTGGCAATCACAAAGTTCGAACCAACACGAGTGATATCATTGTTATCAGTACGCTCTCCCATCATGAAGATCAAGTTGCCATTGGCAGAAGCATCAGGGAACATCACTCCAAAACGACGATCCGAAAGAATACGCAGACTAATCTGGGTGTGAGACTCTGGCTTCAAAGCACCTCCACTCTCAATGATGGTGTAGCCTCCGAATCGCACATGATCACCATCCAAGAAGATAGCCATTCCCACAACACCATTACCCTCAGTCTCATCATAATAGCAGATCACAGCCATCTGAGAGTTGAAGTTATCCAGAGCGAACCAATTCACGTTATCGGAGAATACACGAATGTTCCAGTCTGAGAACGTTATTGTGTCGCGGTCGTGATCAATGGAAGCAACCTTCACACGAATAGGAGCAAAAGGTTCAGGGACCACAGTACCATTGTTCTTGTGACCAGTAGCAGCAATCAAGAACTTGTCTCTTCTGAGTCCAGCCACACCATGATAAGAATAGAAACCTTCCTCACTAGCAACGAAGGGACCCTTGAATTGGATCTTAGCCTGCTCTCCCTCACCAGTCCAAGTACCATAACCAGCCATCAATCTGTAATTAGAATGGTCCTCATAGATGAAAGCGACATGGTTTCCATCGAGATTATCAACATGAGGGAAAATAGAATTCTCACTCACCGCGATAGTGTTGGGCTGTCCGAACACACAACTCAATGTGTGGTGCTTACCATCATAGTTATCGGAAACAGTAAGAGGAATCATACGGTTATTACCAACGAGAATAAGCTTGGTATCATTCAGCTGAATCAGATGAGACACAGTCACAGAAACTCCTCTCTCATCCACAGCATTGAACTCCATAGGGTACGTAACGTCATCACCATCAATGTACTGAAGAGAAACCTTTCCGTAGTAGGCACTCACGATAATATGTTCACCAACCACCTCAGTCTTCAATCCACGCATCACTTCGTGAGACACAACAGTCACATTGCGATAAATACCAAAACCAGCACCTCTCTGGACATATCCCTCCCAATCAAGAGAAACAGGAGTACCAGCAGGGAAGTTGTTCTCTCCCTTCTGCATAGGGAATTTGTAGGTGAAAAGGGTCTTATTAAGGTATCCCTACAAAAATCAAAGACAACGAGCAAACTGACCTTAGAAGCCTTGTAAGAAGCAAAGCAACTGATCACAAAGGATGCCAACAAGCAGAGGTAGAAGAGGAAGCTGCACCATTGTGACTTCTTCTTTCCTTCTTCCGTCTCCGTATTATAAAGTCCTTCAAGAATGTCTCTCATGAGTAATCAAGATTCGACAATAAAACTCTATACACTTAAGTATTATGACGTATTCAAGACGGAGACACAAAACACAACATCAGTGAAACGCCTATCGTAATGGAGCTCCTTACTTATCAAGAGAAACAATTCACTCTACTGTTTTCCAACTTGTTTCCTGTACTCCCCTTGTTTTCTTGCAATATTGAAATTGTTTCAAAAGGGTTATACTAGAATTGATTTACTGGAATTGTACTCGTTAGTTTGGGATTCCTATAACACCAATGTAGCAAACATATTCAACAAACACATTGTAAGGAAAAGTAGTTACTGGATAAAAGCAGTAGAATAGTCATAATTCTCTTCGTTCATTGCATCTTCCCCTTCCTCGTACGGATTTTGGTCTTCATTCTCTTTTGTTATCTCTTCTTCAAGCATTTCTTGACGTTGCCTCAATATCTCTTCCTTGCTCGGAATACGGCTTTCTAATTCATCACGATGGACTAAATGACGGTTAAGAATAGGAATTTCATCTTCTTCATATTCGTTTTCGATGTTGTTGATATCTTCTACTGCATCTAATACCATATATTTGTCATCCTATCGACTCATAACCAACTATAATACTCACATCAAAAGCATTTTCGGCAATCTGGATGGCATGCATGTTTTCATCATTAATTGATTTGAAATCAAATCCTTGTGACCAGTCATTCACAATCTGAAGTCCCTGATTCCTATCCTCACAATACACATAGCAGAACTACATGTGGTCTAACATGTATTTCGGAGGTTTGATATAAAATGGAATCATTCCTTGATTAAAGTCTTGAATAACCACACATGCCGCCGCACGCATATCTGGAATGCCTCCTTTCTTCAGTTTTCCACGTGCTCTGGCCACATAAGCCAGTAATTCTCTTACTATACATCAAATTTTAACAGATTTCATTACCTGAGGAAAATGGTGGAATTGCATAATAAGATTGAAGATACTGACAATTGTTATTCAATGACTGCATCATTCTCTCAACAATTCCTTCAGGATCATCGAGTTCCTAGTGTTCTATTAACCCTTCATGTCATACATGAACATCCACGCAGTTTCGCAGCAAATATGAGTTGCTGTTACTATTAAAGATGATTCCCGGACAATCCAGAAGCGATATATTGCGATCAATCTGAATCTCCTATTTCTTACATCTAATTCTTATACTTACTTGAATAGCACGAGTGTAACCTGCTGTAGACGAAACTCCTACAGCGCGAGATCGTTTTAAGGAATTGATCAGAGAAGATTTACCAACATTGGGATAACCAATAATACCCACAGTTATAGCAGTCTTCACGCCATTGTTACGACAATAGTTTTTGAGCAATTGAAGAACATTATCAGCACCCAAACAGACATTACTTGAAACCACACTACTATTAGCCTTCCTAATATCCATATTATTTCGACCCAAGTGGGATCGCTGGGACTGCGTATTCGCCTTGAAAAGAATTGTCGGATACTCTTGACGAAGGAGACTCAACCACTTTGGAATTAATAGTACAACCAATATATACCATTAGAGCAATATGTTTGGGAACGAGATCGATCTTGTTGATTAGGAGGATGATTCGTTTATTGGGATCCTTTTCTAAAATCTTTCGCTCAATCAGTTTGCTTCGACAACCCTATAATTATTAGTCCACTCAAAAACTACCATAGGATCGCGAGCATCTAAAACAATAATAATTACATCACTTCGATTGATAACCTCTTTCAGTTGGTGAAAAAATGCACGTCGCGTCTGCGCTGCAGCATTGTCTTCCTTCGCAAACTGGGTTTCCTAGAGTCAAAACACGATTGAATTTCTACAAACTCCTCTTTCTGCAATTTCATTTCTTGAGAATACTTTTCCGTTTTAATCTGTGCTTGTTGAATCATTGACTCCAACTATATATTGTTTCATCTATAGAAAACCCCACTGACATTGGTGCAGCGTTCGAGTTACTTCTCATTTCTGAGCCTTCCTCTTCCATGGCTTCTTTGAGTTTTTCTTTCATCATCTTATTCTAAGGTATCAATGAATACTATTCAATTCCGACTCTTCTTTCTAATTTCCGTTTCTCTTCACCAAAGTTGGGAAGACCGGGATCTTTGTGAATTTTCCTTATCTTTCCCTCACGAAGGTTTTTCTGAGTTTGCTTGCGATTCTTACGGTGCTCCACCTTATTCTACAAATCACGCTGTTTTATCACTTCTGACAGAATAAGAATTCCTTATTTGCTTGGCTGTTGGCATTCTTGAATGTAAGAGGAACTGGGAGCAAATCACTGATGATTAACTTGAAACAAACAACCCAACCCAATAATACAAATATACAATTCATCTGATCCACACTTAGGCTCTGACATCCCACACACGGATGACACTATCAGTGTATCCAGTGAACAGAACAGCTCCATCCATNGACCAGCAGAGACACTGGCAAGAAGGAATAGTAGCCTTCACAGAACGAGGAGGGAACTCAGGAGTAGCTGAAGCAACCTTCTGTCTGTTCTCCAAATCGTAAATGATGATCTCCTTTGTAGTGGAGATGGCAATCCAATAGTTCGAAGGAGAGAAAGCAACGTCAGTCACCTCATCCTCGACATTGATACGATAGCTCTCCAGACCGGTTGTCAGATCCCAGATGATCACATAACCATCCTTACCAGCAGAAGCACACAGACTACCATCAGGAGACACAACCACCTTATGAACCAGCTGAGTGTGACCCACCAGATTGTACTCAACCTGCATTCTCTCCAAATCCCACACCTTCACAATCTTATCATATCCACAAGTCACAATACGAGGCTTCTGCTCCATGTTCGGTACGAAACGGACACAACTCACCCAATCATTGTGACCCTGCTTATCCAGAGTGAACTGACACTCTCCCACAGTGTTCCACAGCTTGATCGTACGATCACGTCCACAGGTCAACAGAAGACGGTTATCAGGGCTGAAGCACACAGACAACACATCCTTGCTGTGACCAATCAGAGTCTGTCTCGACTCACCACTCTCCAAGTTCCACAGACGAGCAGTTCCATCCCAAGAAGCAGTCAGAGCGTACTCTCCATCATACGTCAAACACACATCCTCAACAATATGAGAATGACCCTTAAGCACTCTCTTAGGAACTCCACAAGACATAACGAGAGAAGGATCATCAAGGGGTTCACCTGCCTTCAGATTCCAGACCAAGCAAGTGTGATCACGAGAAGCAGACACCAACACATCGTTGTTGGCATTAGAAGCGCAGATGGAAGTTACCCATCCGTTGTGGCCACGAAGGCATCCACGAAGACTCAGTTGAGCAGACATCGTCTATTCCAACGGGTTAGATCATATGAAAAATGAAAAGCAATCGAATTGATACATACAATGAGATTAACGAAGTGAGAGATGAAAGAATAATTGGAGAGAATTCGAATGATGATGAATCAGACGGTTCTAGATCCACTAGTCAATTTCATACCTATATTTCTTTTGTATTAAACCATTCATCCAATCAAACGAACGATTTGAAACCACTCTGAACTGACTCTGAGGGAAATAAGCCAAATGAAACCGATCTGAATNCTTCCTCCACTATCTTGTGTCTATTCCATTGTGAACAATCTGTGAAGTATGAGCTTATCTCTTATGAATAGTGATTTGAGATATTGATAATTAAGACTACTGTACATTTGGGCTTTCTGGTGAGCTCAGAGTATTGCTGTATTCCATTCTAGATAATGGTAAGTGTCTGATCAAATTGATATCATGATTTACTATCGATACAAATCGAGTTTGAGTCGTTGCTGTGTTTGAAGAGTGTGTTCGGTCATAACCTATTGTTTAGACGAAAGGTACTTCTTCTTTCGGTAAGAGACATACGAAGACCCACACGATCTGCAGAAGATGCAATCGTCGTGCCTTCCACATTCAGAAGGGTCGTTGCGGCTCTTGCGGTTATCCTGATGCCAAGATGAGACATTGTAGGTTGTTGATGCTGAGTTTGGAGGTGTTTGAATGGTGTTGTGACGTTTTGTAGACAACTGGGCTTTGAAGAGTTCTCGTCGTCGTGGTCAGGGAACTGGTCGCATGAGATATCTGAAGACTATGACTCGTCGCTTCAAGAATGGTTTCCAAGAGGGACATGAGGCTCCTGCTCATAAGTGAACTGGACAGTCGTATGGAAACAGCATTTTCTTATCTGTTTGTTT
>NW_014569084.1:0-5474 GCF_000743755.1 Blastocystis sp. subtype 4
CATCAATGAATAAACTGAAGAGTTAAGATAACAAATTGTTAATGAATTTGATGTTTGTTCAATATCAATAGAATGAATTGTATGAATTGACTTACTGATGTTTGCAGTTAGTTAGTTGGTGGATGATGAAGTGATGTTCCTTGTGTGATTGATAGTACAAACAAGAATATAACCTAGTATACTTTACAGCACGATTTTATAGATTGCTTGTGTTTATTCTTAAGATATATGCATTTCTGAAGGATAACTCCATTGAGGATATCAGCATCTAGAAAAGAGTCACTTGTCAATTCTACTTGTACAATCAAGCGTGGTTACATGATAGAATGACTCCTCTCCTAGTACAATGTTGTCAAGGATTGCATTTGGTACATCTAAGTCATATGATTAAATCGTCTTTACTTTCCACTAATACTGAACCAAAGTACTTGAAATTGTTTGCGTTCCCCCTTATCTCAGTAAGAGCTAGCAAATCTAAGAGTTCATGATCATCAGTGGCCCTTACTCTTCAGTACCAATGAATTCAGATAGATTGGTGTAGTCGTCTTACTAGAAATAGGGCCGTGATTGTTGCCATCTCCTTGAAAAGCAGAATTACCCAGAGTAACAGACTGAAGTTGCGGGAGATCTAACTTATTAGGATCTTTGCATACATACTCTCAATTTGAACAAGTCGACAATTTTGAAATGAGTAGTCGCCTATGAAAAGCGTCTGAAGTGAACAGAGATCTAGTTCTAATTCGACTATATCACAAACTTTTCAAGCTAAATGTCACATTTTTGGAAAAGCACAAAGATGCAACTGTAAGAGATTCTAGAGAAGGAAGACGATTCAGAACCAATTGTCCGTAATGACAAAAGGACTGACTTCCAATAGTAATCTCTCTTAGTTTCTTACAGCTTCTGATTAAACATTCCCCCTCTAACTCTATGTTACTCATGTCTCCATGTCTACAGGAAAGACACTTCTCTCCTATAATTACACCTTCCAGTTCATTCAATTCATCAATTACAAATCTACTTACACTTGTGAAGCATCCTTTCCTAATATCCAAATAAACCGTGTTTTGGAGATAGTTCTTGCCATCAAATGAGGTTATATTTGAGCTTAGATTATATCCTTCTGAAAAGACTTTGATGCCAAATATGCCATTAGTCCATTCTCCTTTCCTTACAATATCCTCATTCTCATCATATTCTTCTCCCATTCCATGTTTCAATCCATTCTTCCATTCTCCAATATATAATACGGAACCACTGTGGAATTCACTTCCATATCCTTCTCTCTTCCCTTTCTTCCATCCACCTACATACAATGCACTCTCTCCATCACTTCCATACTCACTTCCTTTTCCTTCTCGAATGAATCCTTTCATCATATCTCCTCCAAATCCTCCTTCATATACTCTCATTGCATTCTCATCATATTCAATCATGCATTTTCCTTTCCATTCTCTCAATACTCTCATCATTACTCCATTCTTGTATTCACATTCTCTAACCAATCTTCCTCCTTCATACTCAAAACACTTACCATTCTTTCATCATATTCACTCACACTCAACAATTCTTGTTTTTCATTTAATTCTTTATAGTATCCTTTCATTTCTTCCATTCGAGGATGAATCACATATCCATTCATCATATCTCCAAACCATACTCCTTCATACACCTTCTTTCCATTATCATCAAACAATCTCATCAATCCACCTGCAACGAATTCTCGAATCACTCGCTTCTTCATTCCCTTCTCATATACACATTCATTCTTAATGAATCCCATTACGAATTCATAGCAATGTCCATGCTTCAGCCTCAAATCTTTGTCATATTGTGATACACTTAACAACTCTCCTGTAGTACTGTACTCGTTGTAAAAACCTTTCATCTCTTTTCGTTCACTTACTGAGGAATACCGTCTGCCATCTTGATAGAATCCCATCCAAATAACTTCTTGTGATTCATTAAACTCTTTGAATATGCCAAACTCGACTCCATCCTTCAATTCTCCCCTCAATACGATTCTTCCATATTCACTTTTCCTTATCACCTCTCCATTGGCTAAATCATTTGCAAATTGCAGTTTCATAAATACTGTTCCATTATCTCTAAGAATAACAGCATTTCCTTCTTTCTTCCCATTCCTCATATTTACCTTCATCTTGTACCCAGAATATTGACCAGAATAGTGGATAACAACCGGTCCATCTCTAGAGTCTCCTCCATTGACACTATCTATACTCTTAACCGTGAAATCATGAAGATAAGAATGAATAGGGAACGAGTCAAAGGTGGTGATGTTTGAATTCATTATACGAAAGAAACGATCATTATTTGGGTCAGGTGCCATTAATAGCCCATTTTTTATCCCAATTTGTTAACTCTTTCCAAGTCTATTACTTCCTTTACTTATTGTAACACTATCTTTTGTTTGAAACAATCAGGAATGACATGTGTTGGACTAGAATTGATATCATTATGTGACTTAAACAAGATACTGACTTCCTTTCGTCACAATGCGACCAAAACAACCAGAATCTATAATGAACAGGTACTAAAAACACAACTAGATGGCTGGAAACAGTATACATTGGAGAAGGCATTTTCTCCTAATTGTACTTCACTTTTAGCCATTTTGGGTGTATCTACTCATAATCATGTATTCACTTATACTTGTAACTATAACTGTACCAAAGTAGCAGAGATTATCTCCCTCACCTCCAATATGTTTCAGAGAAGGAAGATCTATGTCAGATTTTCTTCAGAGTCTTACTAATGAGGGACAATTGATTCTTGTACATAAATGGTTCCTCGTTGCTCTGTTTTCGATCGTCACTTCCATCTCCATTTAATGCAAATCTGCCCAAATCTATAGACTGTAGTTTTTTTAAGTCTAGATAGAATTCATTCTTATTTGCCAACTCAATATAGAGACTTCATGTATATTTGAGGCCGTATCTGAACCAATAACGATACTTTCTAATTCCTTCAAGCCTTCAATAGTTATGATTGTTGTGCTTTGAAAGCATTCATCTCCAATATCTATTCTCCTCAAATTAGGTAGATGTTGAATCCTGATTATGGTAAAAGTCGCTTCATTATAACTCTTTGATGGTATGATCAATTCTTCAAGATCTAATGACATATCTGTAGATTGATCATCACTGAAGGAGATAATGCTTTCCTTTTCCTCTGATTCATCATCTTCTGATTCAGTGACTGGAACAGTAGCTGTATCTTGAACCCCTTCAGAAACGGATCTTTGTGGTTCTTCTGTTGTCGAGACGATGAAGCTCTCCTCTCCAATTGCCGAGCTTATCGTAGAGACAGGTGAACTGGGTGCTGAAAGAATAGGATCGATGGAATCCATTGATTTGCTCAGGACTTGTGTTTCTTCTATTCTCGTTTGGTAATGTTCTTCAGTTCCTTTCTTTTCGCTTCTCGCTTCATCAATTTGATTTGCTACAGCTTGTGGGTTCTCGTTATTTACTACCGTCTGATGATCAGAATCACTCTTGATATCTTCAATCCCGACAACTTTCAACGCTTCGTATACAGCGACATGCTCCCCATTGACAATCTCTCTTGCCGACTCTTCGCTTTCTCCGTGACTATACCAGCCATTGTTGAGTTCAATTCGTTTATCTACTTCTTCGGCTCCTTTGTTCCATTCACTTTCTGCAATGCATATACCACTACGCAGGTCATATATACGTCCAAACCCATGTCGTTTGAGTTGATTCTCTTCTTCACTATATTCATACCCACCCCTATACACAGGTTGATGATGTAATACATCAATATTCCTCTCCTCATTCAATCCGCCATATTCAATCATCACATATTCATCTAATACGCGCTGATGAAGATGGATTAGCAAATCCTTATGCCATTCTCCACAAAAAGAAATAACCCCGTTCTCGTACTCGACACCATAACCTTCTCTCTGCAATTCTTCGTTGTAATCTCCACGATAAGCCAATTGATTCGTTTCAGTATTCACAATCACCAGCAAGCGTTTAGCACTTCCATTTTCTATCCATCGGAATTCTTTTCCATCCAGATATTTCCAAAAGGAGACACCCACTACACATCCAGCATCATAAACGAACACCTTTCCTTTTGGTACTCCCTTTTCCATTCTCCAAGACATTCTCAATATTCCATCATCAAATAACTGGGCTAGACCATCATATACTCCATTCACCAATTCAAAGATGCAATATTCGTTAACAAAATCTTTAGGATATTCCACAACTGCTACAGTTCTATCACCAATTCGACGTCTTGTTACTTCACTTGAAAGGATCCCATTCAACAAGGACAAACAATGATGCAGCGAGTCTACTATGACTACAAAACAATCAGTAAGTCAATTCATACAATTCATTCTATTGATATTGAACAAACATCAAATTCATTAACAATTTGTTATCTTAACTCTTCAGTTTATTCATTGATGTCAGCTATTCGATCATCAGTATTATCGAATATACCTCCTCATGTCATTGTTTGAACATTCATTCAATTCTAGTTCATTGAAGAGAGTAAGGGATCAGATGTCTTCATTGTTCATAAAGAAGCATTGAATTCCATTATCACTGATGTATTGAACAATTTCATTCATCAATACTAGGATATCAAAGATATACCCATTTGTGTTCTTTGTATCATGGGAGTCTATCGAGGAGGAAAGTCTTTCTTTCTTAACTTCGTTGTTCGATATTTGAAAGCACTTGAGAGTATTTCTCTTTCTTCCTTCTCAACTAGAACAAACTGTCACTAATACTCCTTATGGATCAATTCCACAATGGATGAAAGCAGAAGGAGAGTATATTGATGGGTTTCGGACTAAAGAAGGTAAACAAATCTCAACTGGATTCAGTGTGAGTTCTGGAAATGAACGAAACACAACTGGAATTCTGTTTTGGAATCGTCCTTTCGTGATTGAGAGAGATCATCAACGAATCTGTATTCTGATTATGGATACTCAAGGATTATGGGATCCAGAAACAGGAAATGAATTGAATACTTGTATCTTTGGTTTGAGTGCTGTTCTTTCTTCTTATCTCATTTTCAATACCAAAGGAACTCTAAATTCAGAACAATTCAAACAATTGGCTCGATTATCAGAATTCAGTAGAGGAGTAGCTGAAGGGAAAGAGAAGGGATTTCAACATCTTCATTTACTCTGTCGTGATTATGCAGAATATGATCTGTCATATGATGATTTACGAATGGGCTTGAAACGGATTAGTGATTGTAAAGAGGAAATCCAAACGAAACCAGCATTCAAAGACTCATATACAACAATCGCTAACTGTTTTGAAGAATTTGATGTGTTCTGTCTTCCTAGACCAGGAGACATCGATAGCAAAGGATATGATGGAAGTCTAGTGAAGATCAAATCATTGTTCATGCAAATGTTGGGATACTACATTGAACAGATTGTTAAGACAATTCAACCAAGAAGA
>NW_014569083.1:0-3299 GCF_000743755.1 Blastocystis sp. subtype 4
TGAAAGCGAGAGGTGGTTCAATCGACATTTGTCGTTTGGAGGAAGTACACGTAGCGAATTTGGGCTATTCATAATGTAATAGTCTCAATTCTACTCGCAGAATATGAGTAGGAGAGGAGTTGAAGAGAGCTAGAGATCATATGTATCCTAATCAAACTACCTGATTCGGGATTTACTGATCCCCATAAATAATCTGGCTCTCGAAGAGAAGCCAATTCCTTGTTTGAAGTTGACTCATCAACCGACACTTGAGTTTTCATTGGATCATCCAATATTCCATAAGAAGATGATTCACCAAACAACGGAGTGATAGGAAGAGGAAGGACTGGAAGGGCTACAAACAACCATTCTCAACAAAACATACACAAAATACATGAACGGTCAAGAGAACAATTCTTCAAGAGAACGGCATGAATATGAATCTCCTTCCTCCGTTTTCTGTTCTGTATGTTCATATCAATACAATAGACTACATAAGGAATAGCAGAATCAAAAACATCCCAGAACTGAGGTTCTTGATGAGATCGTTGTTCTGAAATCCTTTTGATCTCATTTTGTATTCGTTTCATATCTAGACCATGACATATCCAATATCAAGGATATACGAAAGATTGCGACATCAGCCAACACATCTACTCCAATGTTCGAAATATGAGTAACTTTGCACTTTTCACAGATCATAGCAACACACTTTCGCAGGATCTCTCTCACATACTTATCACTCATCCTGAATTGAGAACAAACAGACTCCATATGATACAAACTAGTGTTGCTTCCGTATTGCCAGATACCGTTCTCGCAATTCCTGAAGTCCTTCTTTGTGTCTTCGCTCCTCCTCTTCACTTGGGACTCTCCAACCAATCTCATTCTTCCTTCCATGTTTCACTGGAACTGCTATGATCCTCCGAGGATTCCTTGGTTCCATATTATCAACAAGGGAGTGATCATCTTGAGTGGGACTGGATTGTGTGGGTTGATTATCGTTGGAAGAATGAACTGATGTAGATGGGCCATTCCCAACTGGACTGAGTCGTAGTGGCCGAATCACAGGAACAGCTTCCGTTTCTGAAGGAGTGTCATGAATTGCAGCCACACGTACTTTGTGGGGTTTCACAATGACCTCGTGTTGTTTGGAATTGTGATCATTCGTAACTGATCTGGAATTGATTCGATGAAGGGAGATGGGTTCACCCACACTCACACGCCGAACAATGGGTCTGACTTCAAGACGAGAAGGAAGACTGATTCGACGTGGATTCGAGATGGAACTGTCTTCAGTACTCAATCCATCATCATCTTTCACTCGCTGTAACACAATTGAAGGAGAAGAATGTACAATCCCCTGAGGTGAAGAATGAACATCAGGAACAATCAAAGGATCGTTTTGATGAGAAGAGTCGCGCTTAGAGGAATCTGGATTAGAAGAGGATTGAACGGAAGGAGTAGAAGTGTGTCTAGAAGGAGAGATGGGTCGTTTGGAATAGTGAGAAGATACAGAAGGAGTGAATGGATGAAAGGAAGGAGTTGTATAAGGAAAGAGAGTGGGAATGTATTGAGGATAGAGAGTATGTAATCGAGTGAGACAACAGGGACGCATCAAGATCTCTTCAATCGAAGGCCGTTTTCGAGGATCCACTTCTAACATGGATTGAATGAGACTTCGTAAGTCAGGACTACAATTCACATCATCTCTCAAGTCTACTCAACTGATGATTCCAGTTTCATATACTGGCCTCGTTTCACCTTTCCTATCAGATCTGACAGACTCAAGGCAGTGAAAGGTGGAGTCAAGGTCAGAATCTCATAGAAGGTACAACCCATAGACCATACATCAGCTTTGGAATCATAACTCAATCCCTTCACAACCTCAGGTGCTACATAAAGAGGTGTACCCACAGCAGTCTGAGCCATGTCTTGAGTGAATTGGAGGACTCTGGAAATGCCAAAGTCACCCACTTTGATATCTCCCTTCTATTCATGAACGAACTCACAAAGATACACTTCATCCAGAAACAGGTTCTGAGGCTTGATATCACGATGAATCACCTTCTTCTCATGGAGATAGTGTAGAACAAGACCTGTTTGTAGAAACCACTTGAATACCTGTTCAGTAGGAAAGGGTGTTCGACCTTGTTTCTTAATTCGGGCATGAATGTCACCTACATCTAATCAAGTAGAAACAGAACCACCTCCAGAACAGTACTTCATCACTATAAAGATACTTCCATTCTTCTTACAATAGTCATGATATTTCACAATGAATTCATGATTCATACTCGATAACACTTTGATCTCAAGAGCAATCTTCTTCACTTCCGATTCTGATAATCTCCTCGCATCAATTTCCTTTAGTACATACAGTTCCTATGTGCATAACACCAAATTCAAATACACAATACACCTGACGCACGTTCTCTTCCGAGATACGCTACTCCATAACTACCACTACCAATTCGACGGATCAGAATATACTTTTCCATTGTTGAAACCGTCGTCTACTGCATAGGAGTGTCTATTTGAATCAAGGCGACCAAACGGTTCTTTCTTGATTTTGACGACTTCATTGATTATTCCTCGAATCAGCTGGAAATGAGTTCTAACANGATGAGATTGATCCAAGTGAGATGTGGACTGCTGAAGAGAAGGAAGAGTATTTCCGCGATATGGAAGAATGTCCACTCTTAATGGACCATTTTACAGAAGTATGTTGTATCGAAATGGAGTGAATTCAAGGAGGATGTGAAGAACAACACGAGTTTCCAAGCACTCCAGAGTATTATTAGTGGTGAACGTTCCAATGGTAAAAGAAAGTGTGAGTTTGTGATTGTAGAGGAAATGGTAGAAGATTACCAACATGAAGCGAAAAAGAGTTTTGCAATGGGTAAAGTGATGTATAAGAAGGCATATGAGCAGTTCAAGAAAGCCATCTTCTACTGTGAGAAGATGGAAAAGACGTCTGAGAACCAACACTTGCTGGCAACACTCTACGCAAACTGTGCATTGATCCAGATGAAGAAAGAGAACTATCGTTCTTGTTTGAAAGATTGTAACGCAGCTCTGGCTCTGGAAGTAGGATAGGACAGCCACATTTACTTGTAGCCATCTTACAAGAAAGTGTTATATCGAAAGGCGAAAGCATTAGCTGGTTTGAATAGTTATAAGGATGCCATTACCTTCTGTGAACAGATTCTGAAGGATGATCCTGAGAATGTCTATACGTTACGATTGAAAGAAGACTGTGAAAGACACTTAGAGAAGGTGACAAAGTTATCTGAAGAGATTACTCGTAAAGTGTGACT